>NW_028261382.1:50904661-51005835 GCF_051295495.1 Thamnophis sirtalis | reverse complement strand
GATTAACTTTTGATGGATCCACCCTCAAATAGGTTGAGATCTGGAAGGGCCCACTTCCAAACACAGGGGCAGAGGGCTGTCTCTGTTCTGACCCAGGATTCCCAAGAGCAGGAAGCAAACTCCTGGTCCCTTTTATTAATTTGCTGTGAATTCCACTCATTCACATCCAGCAAAGTCTTTCAAAGGAGGATTTACAGTCACAGACCTTATCTGGCTTGGAGAGCTGACAGGCCGAGATCTTGCAGAACCTGGCAAGGAGCCTCGGAGAGTCACGAACCAATGAAGCGAACTGATTGTCTCCTGCAAACTCCACTCCCCTTTCGCTCCTCTTTTATTCCCTCTGGGAGGGGCCATTCACCGTCCACCTGTGGCCTTACTCCCAAGTCAACCCCTGTCCTTTAGCCATTCCCTTCGTTCTGGCAACACACTGGGAACAGGCTCAGCTGTTCTTCTGCCTCACTGATGTCTGACTCCGAAGGCAGCTGATAACTGTCGGACGTCCCTGGCCCCCTCTCTGCCTCCGACACAGAGCCTCATCCGAGCCTTCCCCAGACTCCAGGACTGGCCCAGGTTCCTCCCCAACCCTCCTCACTCTCCGAATCTGCTGCCACAACAGTCTCTTTCACCGTCCACCACATCCCTGGGTCTTTCCATACCTGGCCCCAGCAGCAAAAAAACACCACGGGGTACAGGACCACAGCCTGCTCGACCACCTTCAACATCTCCCACTGTTGATCGCCGACGTAACCCATAGAGTTCACAAACCGCTTGTACAGCATCCTGGCTCGGATGAGCAGGGTCTAAAGAAGGAGCAAGATCTAAACAAGGACTCGGTTGATGCTGGAAGGAAGAGAGGGTGGAAAGGAGGCGGCTGCATCCAGATTCCTGCTTCACTTTGAAGCCCTGGGAGGAATTGAATCTAGGCACATGCCTGGTCTGGGTTCCCTCGTTCCTCCAAGCCGTGGTTTACTTAACCATGGTTTGTTGGTTAGACAACACCTGACTGATCCTGCGCCAGACAATAAGGCCTTAAACCATGGCTTCTAAGCCACAGGAGGCAGTTTCCACATTGCTTTAAGCCAAAACGAAGTCACATATTACAACGGCTTAAAGCGTTGGTGGGAATCAGGCCACCGACAGCCTCTCTCGGTCCTAATTTATCTCAGAGTCCTCGCGTAAATAAAATCGGCAGCCAGACCATCTAAGATGTGCCCAGTTAGCAGTTCAAAGATTCCTATTGTTTGAATTTCCCCACCCTAAGAATCTCTGCTTACTCTGAAGTCCATCTGCTTACCATTAGGGAAACCAAAACAAGCTCAGATTTATTCAGGAAGCTGGGCTCCGGGATGGGGAAACTCAGTTCCACGTGCGATGCATTAAATCAGCGTTAGGAAACGCTTTTGCTCTAACTGAGGAGGAACGCAGCAGCAGTTGGAGGACATCGAAGGTGGAGAAAGGAGCATGACTTGTGGGCTTCACAACTCAAAGCACTGCACACCTCTTCCTGAATCCCCCCCCCTCCCATTAGGTGCCGAAGGGTTTTCAACCACAGGAGGAGGCACAGCCCTTTGTGCGCCTCTCACCAGAATTGCCAGGAAGCTGAGCATAAACGAGACCAGGAACACTCCGGTGCTGTACAAACACAAAACAGCGCAGGTGACGTGCTGGGACGATCCGGTGCTGAGCATGTTTCCCGTGTGCAACAGGAGGCATCTATGGACCAGACAGAAGCGCAGGGGTTTGCCTGGGAGGCAAGGGGGTGGGAGTTTACGGGGGGGTGGGTGTCCAGACCTCCTCTGGAAAGTCCGAAAAGCAAGGGTGAGGACCCCTTAAGAGACCTTTGGGAGTTGGGGGCCGTTGTGGGGGACAAAGTCTCAGTTCCACCCCTGACTCTCTGGGATGGGCACACAACGAGCTGTGTTCAGATTGTCCTACCCATGTTCTGCGGTGACGTTCTGAGGACACTGGAAGTGGTTGCCCAGCCCCAAAACAGGAGCCATCAGGAAGATGGGGGATGAGGCTGGAAGATAAAAGGTATATCCGTCTCTTCTTCAAGATCTTGACACGCACACGAGAAAAAAACCAGCTCTCCTTCCAGAGAGTTGCTTTTTTTTTTTTTAAAGATTTTATTGGTAAAAAGAAAATACAACATCCATAACTTGTAAAAAACAATACAACTACATTTCGAGATATTCCCATACTATCAAATCATTATAAACATCAAAGGTTAGGTATCTTATTCCTTCCCTCCCTCTTCTCTTCCCTCATTTCTTCTTTTCCATACCCTTTTCTTCCCTCCCCCCTTACTTCCTTCTCCCCTGCCTTCCCTCCTTTCTTTCTCCTTTCCTTCCCCCTCCTTTCCCTCCCTCGGTCCCCCCCTCCTTCTCACATACCTTCCCTCCTTCCCTTCCTCTTTCCCTCCTCCTTCCTTTTCTCTTAATCTCCCCCAGAGAGTTGCTTTTACTGGCCTAAGTAGCCAGATCAAACCGTGACCCGTCAAAAGCGCGTTCCACAAAAGCGCGGTAGACGAAATCGCGTATGTGACGTCATCACAACGCGACGAAAAAGATCGAAAAATTGAAATAAAAATAAAATTACAGCAAGCCGATTCACATAAAGGTAAGGGTTAGGTTAAGGGTTAGGGTTAGGGTTAGAGCGTTAGCGTTACATTTAGCGTTAGGTTAAGGGTTAGCGTTAGGTTTTTCATTACGTTAAGGGTTAGGTTTAGGGTTAGGTTTAGGGTTAGGTTAAGGATTAGGTTTAGGGTTAGGTTTGGGGGGGTTAGGGGAAGGTTTTAGCTTTATTTTTACATTTTTCGATCTTTTTCGTCGCGCTGTGATGACGTCACATACGCGCTTTCGTTGACCGCGCTTTTGTCGTCCGCGGTTTTGTGTAGAACCAGATCAAACTGGGCGGGCAGCTCACCCAGATTTCCCCAAGTAAGGGTGGTAAGGTCCACTGCCTCCCCGCTCCCCCCCATCCCTCTGAATCCAGCGGCATTTGAGAGATCCGTCTTACCTAGAGAAGAGAATCGCTATTCGGCCAAGGCGATTTGAATAGCCCGTCATCTACGAAAGGGGGAAAGAGGAGACACCAGCGACTTAGCTCCAGAAATTGAGAAGCTTTCTGGCAAAGATTCAGAAGTCGGAATGAAATTTTTTTTTTTTTTTAAAGTGGAGAAATAAAATGTGTACAGAAACGCCTTCCCTGAAATTGTTTTGGGGGTGGGAAACTCTTCAGAATTCAGCATTTAAGCATGGGTGGGGTTGGGGTCGGTCTGTTGATGTGTTAGTTTCAGATGAGACTTTTCTCACAACAATGAAGCAATGATAAAGCCACTTTATCATCAGGAAAGTTATTGTTTTAAAAACCTGAAGGTGAATCAAAGTTTGGACCAATAGCAATAGCAATAGTTAGGCTTATATACCGCTTCATAGGGCTTTCAGCCCTCTCTAAGCGGTTTACAGAGTCAGCATATCACCCCCAACAACAATCCGGGTCCTCATTTTACCCACCTCGGAAGGGATGGAAGGGCTGAGTCAACCTTGAGCCGGTGAGATTTGAACCGCCGAACTGCTGAACTGCAGTGCTGCATTTAACCACTGCGCCACCCAACCAATCAAGGTTTCGTTCTATACCTGGTATGTCCTGCACATTTCAATGCATGATTTATTTCAGTGGCATGTATGGATGCTTGCTTGTGCATTTACACAGAGAGAGAGGGGGGAGGGAGGGGAGGGAGGGAGGGAGGGAGAGAAAGAGAGAGAGAGAGAGAGAGAGAGAGAGAGAGAGAGAGAGAGAGAGAGAGAGAGAGAGAGAGAGAGAGAGAGAGAGAGATCATTTCCCCACCGCAAAGTGACCCAGCCATTGTCCTACCCCTATGACGCATTTCTTCCAGCCCTCAAAGCATGGAGTTTCAAAGAATGCTGGAATTGACCAAATTGTTAAAGTGATCTCACAATGTTTGCCTGGGGACAGGATGTCCCCTTCCTCAGGTCGAGTTCCATCCTTCTGGTGAAGTGGATGCCCAATAGAGACTAGACTAACATAGTTAACGTGTTTTCTCTTCAAATTCATAAGGGCTTCCTGGAACACGCATGATTACAAGGAAATATTAGCCATTAGCCAGGGATTTCAAAGGGCGTGACCAGATTTGAAAACGTTCTCGAAAGAATAATAATATTTTTAAAAGCCCAATGGAGAGGCCATCCTGTCTGGGACACCTGCGTTTCTCTCTGGTTCTGTTGTCCCCTTTATCAAGCAAGCGTTAACAAAGGTCTCACAGAACCTGTTCTTCCTGTCCAGGTGGGAGCCAAAGTTGAAGCAGAAAGGGTGTGTCCTTCTCTGGAGGAAGTCCAAGGCCCTCCAGATCTCAGTGGCCTCCGCACAGGAGTCATCGCTGCAACTGGATTCGATTCCTTTGACTCCCATGCCGTTCAGCCAACATGGCTTTGGTGCTGCCCTTGTTGGCTTCTGCCTGGTTCAGTCTCATTGGAGTCTGGCCTCCAGCAGCAAGGTGGGAAGATCTCAAGCACTTCCTTCCCACCATCTCAAACATGCTTTTGTGGTCCTCTTATGCCTTTGAACGATGGTGCTGGAGAAGAAGACTCCAAAAATTGAGTCCCTTTGGACTGCAAGGCCATCCAACCGGTCAGTCCTAGAGGAGATCCACCCTGGCTGCTCTTTAGAAGGCCAGATCCTGAAGTGGAAACTCAAAAGACTTTGTTCCACCTAATGAGAAGGAGGAAGGACTCCCTGGAGAAGAGCCTCATGCTGGGAACGATGGAGGGCAGAAGAAGAAGAAGGGGACGGCGGAGAAGGAGGTGACTGGATGGAGTCATCGAGCTTCAATGGACTCCAGAGGATGGTAGAGGACAGGAAAGCCTGGGGAACATTGTCCATGGGGTCGCAATGTGTTGGACACAACTTCGCAACTAACAACAACAAGAAGTTATTTTCTTAAGAGGCATCTTCCCTCCTTAAACCTTATCAAGATCTTCTTCCCTCTTCTGGAATGAGCTGCGTTCTTCTACCCTAGAGCCTCCAGACCTGCATTGAGTAGAAGGAACTCTTCCAAACTCAACAGTAAAGGCCCTGCTGGAAAGGTGGTCAGTTGTTACCTCTTCAGCTGGCGAAGTAGAGTTGAGAAATGCCTGGTGCCCACCCAATTCCCCGTCCCTGTGACCCGTGGGATTTTAAGTGTAATAACAGAGCTTGAACCAAGGGTGTTCAACTATGTCCCCCGGTCTTTATTTTCCAGATTCAACCACCAACATCTGGCCGTGATGCTCACATGTGGAAAACCCCAAGTTCTACCCTGCTTGACGGTCCGTGGCCTTCAGATCTCACTCAGAGGGCCAACACAATGTTTCTCTTGAGAGAATTATAGCATGGGGCTACCTGCCCCTGAATTATATTTCCAAGTATGCAAAAATGCAACCACGTTTTTTAATTCAACCCATCTGGGAATCTTGATCTTCTCTAGATAGCAAATAATAATTGTTATTTTGCTTCGTTTGTAATGCAACCGGGGTCCAAATCATGCCTGGGTTTTTAAGCAGAGACCGGACTCAAAGATATTCAAGTCATCCCCACGAAAGCACCGTTTTACCTGTGGCATCTGGCTATGTAAGTGCTGGTTGAATTTCCCTCTCAAATCCGTGTAGAGCTGCCAGGTATAATTAACGGTGTACAGAAAAGAGGCGACGTAGAAGATCTGGAGAGGCAAAACAGAGAAGGCAGAGCAAAGGCTATTAGTCCTCCGAATCCGCCTTTGGAAATCTGGAATCGTTTGAGAACCGAACAGGGCCGTGGGTTGAAGGGGAGTGGGGGGGAAGTAGTGGATGGCAAGGGGAAGCTCCCGTGTGCCTGTAAACCCCCCACCCCACCCCCCAATCGTGACCCGTCAAAACTACGGTCCACAAAAGCGCGCTCGACGAAAGCGCGCATTTGACGTCATCACAGCGCGACGAAAAAAATTAAAAATTGAAATAAAAATAAAATGAAAGCAAAACCGATTCACATAAAGGTAAGGGTTAGATTTAGGGTTAGGGTTAGGGTTAGGTTAAGGGTTAGGGTTAGGTTTAGAGCATTAGGGTTAGGTTTAGCGTTAGGTTAAGGGTTAGCGTTAGGTTAAGGGTTAGGGTTAGGTTTAGGGTTAGGTTAAGGGTTAGCGTTAGGTTTAGCGTTAGGTTAAGGGTTAGGGTTAGGTTAAGGGTTAGCGTTAGGTTTAGCGTTAGGTTAAGGGTTAGGGTTAGGTTTAGGGTAAGGTTTAGGGTTAGGTTAAGGGTTAGGGTTAGGTTTAGGGTAAGGTTTAGGGTTAGGTTAAGGGTTAGCGTTAGGTTTAGCGTTAGGTTAAGGGTTAGGTTTAGGGTTAGGGTTAGGGTTAGGTTTGGGGGGGTTAGGGTAAGGTTTTCGCTTTATTTTTACATTTATCGATCACAGCGCGATGTTTTCGTCGCGCTGTGATGACGTCACGTACGCGCTTTCGTCGAGCGCGCTTTTGACTACCGCGGTTTTGTGGTGGAACCCCCCCCCCCCAATAACTTCCTCTCTAACCTCCTCTCTATTTCCACTGTTGAAAGTAACCTTTTGCAAAAACCTTTGATTTTTGTCACGGAGTTGAGAACCAGAAAGAAGAACCATCACTGCACTCAGAGAGCACGGAATGTGCTGTGCGGGCCATTCTGTCCTTTTTATATAATTTGTATGTAGGGCTGCAGTAAACAGCTCCAGAAGGAGCCAATTCCCCCCCCCCCCACGAAAGAGGTTTGGTTTTTTCCATTTCACATGGGAAGACTCACAGAAACAGGAAGACGAAATTTCCTGGCATGGCAGATGACACATCGAATACAGCCGTCCAAAATTAACAAAGCAAAATCACGACTTTTGCACCTTCATTCTCCCACTGTAAAGATAGTTTCTGGATTGGCTTCTTTGTTTTTGTAAAGGAATCCTAATTCAGGAAAGCCATCCCAATGCCTAGGTGGTCTTTTCTGAAAAGGACCCCACAACGAACAAAGTCCGAAGATCTCACTGCAGTTTACCCTTCAGTTTCCACTCTGTTTCAAGGTGGAAAATGTTGGATTTACTTGTCCGATCAAAGTTAGTTAGATAAATCATATTCTATAAGGTTGATGAAGGAGGAAAGGAAGGGGGAAAGGAAGGAGAGAAGGAGAAAAGAAAGGAGGGAAGGAAGGAGGGAAGGGGGAAGGAGGGAAGGGGAAGGAAGGAGGGAAGGAAGGAGAGTGGGAGAGAAGAAACGAGGGAAGGAAAGAGGGAGGGAGGGAAGAAGAAGTAAGACCGTTGTAAGATAAGATGGATCTATGGGATGGTAAGAAAGCAATCTTCAAGTATATTGTCAACAGTAGGGGAAAAAATTGTTATAAATACATATTATTAATAACAGTTATGAGATCATATAATTGTGAATGTATATATGAAATTGATAAAATTAAAATAATAAAAAATAATAATAATAATTTTAAAAAAAGGTTGATGAAACAAAATCTGATCCAGGAAAGAAAACATCATCTGCTGGAATATCATATAAATAAATATCCTTAAAAATACATCGTAAGGTAAAAGTAAAGGTTCCCCTCGCACATCTGTGCTAGTCGTTCCCGGCTCTAGGGGGCGCTGCTCATCCCCGTTTCAAAGCCGAAGAGCCAGCGCTGTCCGAAGACGTCTCCGTGGTCATGTGGCTGGCATGACTCAACGCATGGAACTCTGTTCCCATCCCACCAAAGGTGGTTCCTATTTTTCTACTTGCATTTTGTACATGCTTTCGAACTGCTAGGTTGGCAGAAGCTGGGATGAGTCACAGGGGCGCACTCCGTTATGTGGTGCTAGGGATTTGAACCGCTGAACTGCCAAACCTTCTGGTCAACAAGCTCAGCATCTTAGCCACTGAGCCACCGTGTCCCTTTATCAAATATTCTTTAAAATACAGAATAAAAACATCCTAATATTGTCCTTTATCTTCCACGACCTCGTTTTGTGTTTTTGTGTCCCCAAATAGCCGGAAAAACATATTGGAAGAGAGTGAAGTGGGATGAAACTGAATTAAGTCTTTTTGCTGATCTGCCCAGTAAGTTTAGGGTTTAAGCAGGTCTCTGCGAACTCAGCTGACGGCATCATTGCCTCCTTGACTGATGATTTATATTTGCAAACGGATTTTGTGCCTCGAGAGCCGGCTGGGCCTTTTCAAGTTCCCAGGCGCACCTGCCAAGCCGCATACCTTGTGAAACAGGCAAACAGCACCTGCTCTCAAGAGGGAGCGAAGGTAAACATTCAAAGGGGTCAATAATAAGGAGGGTTTTTGCTGTTTGTCACACTGCTGATTGTGGCAATAACCGATATTCTAAGTAGATTAACGGGGCAGATTATAAAGCCGTTTTGAAAACAGGATCGAAGGGGGAAAGCACTAAATAGAGAAGATTTGTGGGGGTTTGGGATGGCCTTTCCAGGAACAGGAACAAAAATGGCAGCCTGGCCTCAAGAGAACAATCCTCGACACAAACCTGCCCCCCCCCCCCCCACAAGCGAAGGAAAATACACAAAGGCGAGGAGAGGGATGCAGAACAGAAGTTGGTAGCTCTGTAGGAAGCATTCCAAGGCTGGGATTCTCACAAGAGAGCCAAGAAAAAAATCTTACTAACAATAGCAATAGCAATAGCAGTTAGACTTATATACCGCTTCATGGGGCTTTCAGCCCTCTCTAAGTGGTTTACAGAGTCAGCCTCTTGCCCCCAACAATTTGGGTCCTCATTTTACCCACCTCGGAAGGATGGAAGGCTGAGTCAACCTGGAGCCTGATGAGGTTCAAACTGCTAACAGTGGGCAGAGTTAGTCTACAATACTGCATTCTAACTACTAGGAAGGAAGGAAGGAAGGAAGGAAGGAAGGAAGGAAGGAAGGAAGGAAGGAAGGAAGGAGGGAGGGAGGGGGGGAGAGAGGGAGGGAGGGAGGGAAGGAAGGAAGGAAGGAAGGAAGGAAGGAAGGAAGGAAGGAAGGAAGGAAGAACTGGCAATAGCACTTAGACATATATCACTTCACAGTGCTTTACAGCCCTCTCTAAGCGGTTTACAGAGTCAGCATATCGTCCCCACAGTCTGGGTCCTCATTTCACCCACCTCGGAAGGATGGAAGGCTGAGTCGACCTTGAGCCGGTGAGATTTGAACTGCCGAACTGCAGATAGCAGTCAGCTGAAGTGGCCTGCAGTACTGCACCCTAACCACTGCGCCCCCTCGGCTCTTATTACAGGGTTATTACTCTTAATACAGGGTTTTTATACATCCAGTACTCAAGTTAAAAGGGAAACACGCGCGCTCTTATCAAAACAACAGCTTTCTCTAACCGTCCCCCAGTTGTGTTTAGACTGCCAATCCCAGAATTTCCCAGGACGTAGCCATATGTTGGCTGAGAATTCTGGAGTCTTAGTCCAACTGGGAAAAGTCATCGAGAATCTTCCAAAGAAATGCTGCCTCTCCGCTCTGTATATACTTGATGCCTTCGATCCCGTATACTTCCCTAAAGCTTTTACCCACTCGGGATGGCAGGTTAGGCCCAACACAAAACCCATCAATGAGTACCTTATGACTCTTGATGAATATATCTTGTCTTTTGATGTACACCGAGAGCATCTCCACCAAAGACAAACTCCTTGTGTGTCCAATCACACTTGGCCAATACTTGGGAATTCTATTCTATTCAAGATCAAAGACGCAGTAAAAACCTATACCGTGTACGGGCTCTGGGAAGTCGGGGGGAGGGAAGGGAGGTGGGGTCTTAGGGGGGAGGGGGGAAATATAGTATGTGTTAGATTTTAAAGTAACGCGATTGCACTTGTATACTGTGGCTCTTTAATTCTAGTGTAAAAATAGGACAAGCTGAATATATTGATAGATTGTAGAAATACACCGAAGGGAGGAGTAGCGGGATAGAAGAAAGAGGGGTAGAGAGGATGGGAGAGAGGATTGGAGGGAGGGTGAGAAGGAAGGGAGGGAGTGTATTGGGAGAGAGGAGTGGTAGAGGGGGAGGGGAAGTAGGGTAGAGGGGAACGTTGGAGGGAAGAAGGAAAGTTGGAGGGGGGCGAAAGAAAGGGTGTATGGTGGGTCGAAGTGGTATATTGGGTTTGTATTTTGGGGGGTATTGTTGACAAGAGGGAGGGCTGTGTTTATTGTTTAATGTTTTATGGCCCCGGTTATGCACAGTATATATGTGACTGTACGAAATGAAATGAAAATAAAACGTATTTACACAAGATCAAAGACGCAGCAAGTGGCGGAAGATGGGAGCAGCTGGATTGCCTCTCCCATAGGCGGCTATCCCACCAGTCGCACAGAGACTCTCCTGGAAGCCCACCTCACAAAACAACACACTTTCCAGCCCACCAAGAAGCTGAGATCAACAAGAGGTTTCACCTGTCCGGTGACTTGCAAATTGTAGCAGGTGTTGCCTTCTCCAGTTGGGTGGGAAGCTTCTCGGCTGTACAGGAGGGCCCCCGTGAGCCAGCACAACCCCAGGAAGAGATCGGAGAGGCTCAGGTAGACCAGGGGGCGCACCTGTGGGAAGATCAAAGCAGCCATCACTCTGGTGATCCCCAGCCTTGTGTTAGGACAAAAATCGGGGACCTAAGGATGGGTGGAAACCCTGATCTGACCATCTGAGTTTCTGTTTCACCCTTCAGAGAGAATTGACCACGCATTGTCATCTCTAGAATGGCCAAGCGGTTTCTTCCTCAACTGTCTCATATCCAGATATAAGTCATCTCGGTGCAAAGTGCACGTTAGTAAAACAGAGTGATAGGGAATAAATAAAACTGCTACTCAGGTATCCTAAAGTTGTCAAGGTTCAAAAATATTATAAGAGAGAGAGAGAGGGAGGGAGGGAGGGAGGGAGGGAGAGAGAGAGAGAGAGAGAGAGAGAGAGAGAGAGAGAGAGAGAGAGAGAGAGACAGATTAGATTGATATAAGATGGATATAGATTAGATATAGATAGATAGATAAAAGAAAGAAAGATGGATATAAATTAGATAAAGAGAGATGGATATAAATTAGATAGATAGATAGATGTGGATATAGATTAGATTGATAGAAGATGGATATATATTAGATAGACAGACAGACAGACACAGTAGGTAGATAGAGAAAGAAAGAAAGAAAGAAAGAAAGAAAGAAAGAAAGAAAGAAAGAAAGAGGATGGATATAAATTAGATAGATAGATAGATAGATAGATAGATAGATAGATAGACAGACAGACAGACAGACAGATAGATAGAGGTGGATATAGATTAGATTGATAGAAGATGGATATATATTAGATAGATAGACAGACAGACAGACAGACAGACACAGTAGGTAGATAAAGAAAGAAAGAAAGAAAGAAAGAAAGAGGATGGATATAAGATAGATGATAGATAGATAGATATAGATAGATAGATAGATAGATAGATAGATAGATAGAAGAAAGATGGATATAAATTAGATAAAGAAAAAGAAAGATGGATATAAATTAGATAAAGAAAGAAAGAAAGAGGATGGATATAAGATAGATGATAGATAGATAGATAGATAGATAGATAGATAGATAGATAGATAGATAGATGTGGATATAGATTAGATTGATAGAAGATGTATATATTAGATAGATAGATAGATAGATAGATAGATAGATAGATAGATAGATAGATAGATAGATAGATAGATAGATAGACAGACAGATAGATAGAGGTGGATATAGATTAGATTGATAGAAGATGGATATATATTAGATAGATAGACAGACAGACAGACAGACAGACACAGTAGGTAGATAAAGAAAGAAAGAAAGAAAGAAAGAAAGAAAGAAAGAAAAAGAAAAAGGAAGAGGATGGATATAAGATAGATGATAGATAGATAGATAGATAGATAGATAGATAGATAGATAGATAGATAGATAGAAGAAAGATGGATATAAATTAGATAGAGAAAGAAAAAGAAAGAAGATGGATATAAATTAGATAAAGAAAGAAAGAAAGAGGATGGATATAAGATAGATGATAGATAGATAGATGTGGATATAGATTAGATTGATAGAAGATGTATATATTAGATAGATAGATAGATAGATAGATAGATAGATAGATAGATAGATAGATAGAAGAAAGATGGATATAAATTAGATAGAGAAAGAAAAAGAAAGAAGATGGATATAAATTAGATAAAGAAAGAAAGAAAGAGGATGGATATAAGATAGATGATAGATAGATAGATGTGGATATAGATTAGATTGATAGAAGATGTATATATTAGATAGATAGATAGATAGATAGATAGATAGATAGATAGATAGATAGATAGATAGATAGATAGAAGAAAGAAAGATGGATATAAATTAGATAAAGAAAGAAAGAAAGAAAAAGAAAGAAATAAGATGGATATAGATTAGATAGATAAGATAGATGAGAGAGAAGGAGAGATTGATTTGGTTCTGCAAATTTGTTGTTACACTAAATTGGGCTGCAGGGCAAGCATAGATGTTTGGTGAAATAAAAAGTAAATCATGGCTCAACCAGCCGTTCCTAAACTTAATATTTGCTTAGCAGCCAAGTGGAGAAGGTACTTGAACATTGCAAACGTTCCTGCTGAAGATCCCTGCTCCTCCCCACTCACTTCAGGAGGCCCCGCCTGGCTTCTTGCCTTCCTCTTCTTCCCCATCCGCAAAGGAATGCCTCTTACCTCGGGGGATCTGGCCGTGTTCTGGAATACGGTGTAGCCGATAATTGAGCTCGACCCCATGATGCTGTGGAAACAAGGAGCTTTGATAGGTTATGAGAGCTTGTATGAACCTTCCCTTAGCCCTGCAAATCCCCGCCTTCATCAACGCAACGCAACACATTTTATTCTAACAAATGCAAAGTCAGTTTAGCCCAAGAACGTCTGGAAATTAAAAACAACAAAAGCAAATGCGAGATATACAGCCGCGGCATTTAGGACCCCAGGAAAGGGAGACATGCTTGGTAACCCTTCCTAAAAAAATCCCCAGCCAGGTAATTTCCCGACTGGCTTGCTCCTGGGAGATGCTCTATTAGTCTCAGGGGGTCTTAAGAGAGAAGGCTGCGTGAAATACCTCAAAGTAGCCGTGACAGCTTGGATCCAGTGGATGACAGCGAAAAGCTAGGTTGGGGGGGGAAAGAGAGAGATTAGAGAAGGCAAATCCTTGCAAAGCAGGAAGTTTGCGCAGGTTGTTTACCTGAGATATGAGAAGGAAAAGCCCACCTTTAGTTAGACGGGGCCGGTCTCTCCATCCCCTCTGTGCATCTTCCTCTCCCTTTGCTCCTCTCTTTTTATTCATTTATTCAGCCTACGCCTGTACCGCCCATCTTTCACCCAAGTGACTATATTTTAACCTGTGATCCTAGCACTCTTCGCAGCCCCAGACCTATCACTGACCCAGCTCTTCCCAGCAAACCATGATCGAGGTGGGATACTGTGCAAAACTCAAGTTAATGAGCCTCAGGGTTGTGTGTGAAGTCTCTACTCCAGAGTTCCTCAAGCTCAGACGCTCTCCGATGTGTGTGCACTTCCAACTCCCAGAAGGAAAGAAAACTGCCAGGGAAGGAAGGAAGGAAGGGAAGAAGGGAAACCCAGAGCCATCTCTGCAGGTTCTTCCTTGACTCACCTGAGCCCTCTCCAAATCTTGGGGGGGCAGAAGCAGCTCCTGGGCGGCAGCCCCCGGGGCAAAGGAGGCCATGCTGGCAAGCCAAGCGAGGAGCTGCAAGCAGCCGCAACGGGGCACCAGCTGTGGGACAGGCAGCTATTCGACTGGCCAGCTGCCTGCCTGCCAACCTCCCTCTTCGCTCCACCTCGTTGGCCCCGCCCGGCTTGCCAGCAGCGGATGGAGGGGTGGGGGAGGCACGGTAGGCAGGACCCGGTGGTCCATCAGCCTTCCTGTTCCCAAGGGGGAAAGAGGAGAGGAAGGACAGACAAAGATAAAAGTGGAGATGAGGGAGGGAGAGAGAGCCAGACCAGGATGCAGAAGGAAATAAAAACAGAAGGCATCGTCCCAGTTGCTCCAATTTTGCTCTTTGCTCCAATTATTTCGACAGAATTCGTTGGAAACGCAGCCAGGGGAGAGGTTTCCCGACAATTACGTTTCTTTCCTTTAGAGTAAGATCCAAAGGAGAGTGGGTGGGGGGAGGTCTTCCCCACCCCAATTTTAATCCTATCTTACTTTAACACCCCTCCAGGGACTGCAGCTCTCTCACGAAGCAGACGCCTTTGAATAAAACCTGGGAGTCCGAAGAGATGCTGCCAAATTTTCGATTTGGGGGCTACTCGGCGGCCCTGTGGGTTTCCACCGGGAGAGCAAAACGGCAGCTCCATCTACTGATGGACAGAGGAAGCTCCCCACCAGTTTGAGTGCTCTGCAAAGAAGTGTGTGTGGGTGTGTGTAAGTGCGTGCGAATTGAAAAGCTGGGTCTCTTCTCCTCTACTGATCCGAATCCACAGGAGGAGGAAAGACCACCGGAAACAACACACACAACTTCCAAATTGGGTGCATGGGATGAAGTCTCTTGGGTCTTGCTGGCTGGGGGGGATTCTGGGAGTTGAAAGCCTTAAAAGTTGGACAGACCCCTGGTGTAAACCATGGAGAAGCCACCTAGGTTAAGACGAGCCGTGTTTCCCTGAGCCTTGAAACGCCTAGCTTGCTTGAGCCTAGAGCAGAAGGGTTACCCTTAATGGCCTCCTGTGCCAGCTTTACGGAGGAGGCGCTGAGCTGGATAACCAGACCAGAGGTGGGTTCCTGCCAGTTCGCACCAGTTTGGTAGAACCGGTTCGTCAAATCTACCAAACCGGTTAGAAGAGGTTCCACCAGTGGACCCGGAAAGCAGGCCACACACCTACAGAAGAGGTTCCCAAAATTGTTTGAAACCCACCACTCACACACACACACACACAGACATACTCACACAGAGAAAGAGAAAGAAAGGAAGAAATAAAAAAAGAAAAAAAGAAAGAAAAAGTGAGAGAGATGGAAAAAAAAGGAAAAAGGGACAGAGAGACAAAAGGAAGGAAAGAGAGAGAGAGAGAGAGAGAGAGAGAGAGATAGCAATAGTAGATTTATATACCGCTTCATAGGCCTTTCAGCCCTCTCTAAGCGGTTTACAGAGTCAGCATATCGCCCCCAACAACAATCTGGGTCCTCATTTTACCCACCTCGGAAGGATGGAAGGCTGAGTCAACCCTGAGCCGGTGAGATTTGAACCGCTGACCTGCTGATCTAGCAGTAGCCTGCAGTGCTGCACTTAACCACTGCGCCACCAGCGAGAGAGAGAGAGAACACATGGCCGGCAAGCCACTCCCACCAGGTCACATGGCTGGCAAGCCACTCCCACAAAAGAGGCCACACCCACAGAGTAGGTTCGGAAAAAATTTGAAACCCACCGCTGAACCAGACCAATCACCCTCAGCCAGCATGGGAGTTGTTGTCCAAGGTATCTGGAAGGAACAAGGCGAGGAAATGCTTGGTTAAGACCGGCCGCTCTGCAGTGGGGTGGGGGGGGGGAGAGAGAAGGGCAGCCGCTAAAGTGGCTTCACCCTGGATTGCCCCGTGGTCATCTGGGTTGGTTCCCGGGGAGCAAACCACTGAAACGCCTCCTCTGAAATGAACCGAGGCTTCCCTTGGGAGGAATTTATGCTGTCAGTCCAAGAAGCGGCTGCTTTGAAGAGCGGCCTTTGGCTGCTTTGAAGTGGGAGAGAGAGAGAGAGATGCACAGAAAGGGCCCATTGTCCCATTCTACAACAGCGCACACCAGGGGTATCATTATCCGAGATCTCTGCTGGTTTGCGTCTTAACTGCGGGGTTCCTCTCCCAATTCACTGGAGCATCTGTTTGAAAACCTACAATAAAGGGTCCTATAGACCAGTTTCCCCCCCTAACTCAGCATGCTCTGAATTCTAAAGGGGAGAGCAGAAAGGTTTTTTAAAAAAAATTAATTTTAATTAAAAACGAGCCAAAATTGTTTGGCGGGTAAAATGTTTCGGACATTATTGGACAATAGAACACCCATTTATTTAAAAAAAAAAAATACCGCAAGAGGGTTTAATACAAAGCCGACATTCATCTAAACCAGTGTTTCTCAACCTTGGCAACTTGAAGATGTCCGGACTTCAACTCCCAGAATTCCCCAGCAGTGGTTAGGACAGTGTTTCTCAACCTTGTTAACTTGAAGATGTCCGGACTTCAACTCCCAGAATTCCCCAGCCAGCATTCGCTGGCTGGGGAATTCTGGGAGTTGAAGTCCAGACATCTTCAAGTTGCCAAGGTTGAGAAACACTGATCTAAACAATGTACAAGCGGGCTCATCTAATATTTCCCAGGCCGATGCCGGGGGAAATAGCTTGCTCTTTGGAACGTCCGAAACCGAGGGAGGGATGGTGCTTCCTAGGCAGCCCCACTGTATTATTTAATAATGCAGAAAAATGAAATAGCCGTGCGTAAAACATTTCCCTGCTCCTAATTCCAGCTGGTATCGACAATTCTTTCCTTTCCAGTTTTAAGACTCCCAAGAAGCTTGAGTTGTAGATGGAAATGCCCCGGAAGTTCTTAGTTCTTAATTCCAGATAGCCTATGCTTAAGATTAGGAATAATTTAAACTGCTTAAAATTTGTGCAACAGCAGAAGCTGAGTTCAACGCAGAGATCTTATTGACTTTCTTTATCTTTTAATCTCCTTTGTTTTAATAAATTTTAGACTGTGTTTGTTAAAAAGCTATACCGTACAGGCTCTGGGAAGTTGGGGGGGGAGGGAGGTGGGGTCTTGGGGGGAGGGGGGAAATATAGTATGTGTTAGATTTTATAGTAATGCGATTGCACTTGTATACTGTTGCTCTTTAATTTCACTGTAAAAATAGGACAAGCTGAATATATTGATAGATAGTAGAAATACACTGAAGGGAGGAGTAGAGGGAAAGAAGAAAGAGGGGTAGAGAGGGTGGGAGAGAGGATCGGAGGGAGGGGAGAAGGAAGGGAGGGAGTGTACTGGGAGAGAGGAGTGATAGAGGGGGAGGGGAAGTAGGGTAGAGGGGAATGATGGAGGGAAGATGAAAGTTGGAGGGGGGCGAAAGAAAGGGGTGTATGGAGGGTCGAAGAGGTACATTGGGTTTGTATTTTGGGGGGTATTGTTGACAAGAGGAATGGCTGTGTTTATTGTTTAATGTTATATGGCCCCGGTTATGCACAGTATATACGTGACTGTACAGAATGAAAATGGAAAATAATACACATTTACATGGCAAGGAAATGTCCCGGAAGACTTCAAGTCATTGGAGAGAGCGAAGAATGGAACTGGGCACAGAAATAAGGTGTTTTTTTTAAAGATCCTGAGCTGTGATAGAAGTTCCTAAATTTTGTGATGATGAAGCAAGGACTGTCAAGTGTCTAGTTGGTAGAAGTCTGAGAGCTTGAGGTGCCCAGGTTTGGCTCAGCACGTTCTGTGAATCCAGGCTATTGCAAAGTACTCAATAAACCAAGGGCAAGTCATATTACGATTTGTCTCGGCTGTCAGAAGGAGGGCAAGCTGATCTTCCTGATCAAAAACACCTTGTGGTTTTTCCTCATAGATGTTGTGCGTTTCCCAGTAAATGAGATGAGGAGTGTGAAGTAGAGGAGAGAGGGAAGCGAAAAAGAGAAGGATAGGAGAGAGGTAAGCGAAAAAGAGAAGGATAGGAGAGAGGTAAGGGAAGAAGAGAGGGATAGGAGAGAGGGCGGAGGGGGAAGAGGAGGAGAGAAAGGAGGAGTGGAAAGGGGAGAGAGGAGAAGGAGAGAGGTAAGGGAAGAAGAGAGGGATAGGAGGAGGGCGGAGGGGGGAGAGGAGAGAAAGGAGTGGAAAGGGGAGAGAGGAGGAGAGAGGTAAGGGAAGAAGAGAGGGATAGGAGAGAGGGCGGAGGGGGAGAGGAGGAGAGAAAGGAGTGGAAAGGGGAGAGAGGAGGAGAGAGGTAAGGGAAGAAGAGAAGGATAGGAGGGCAAGGGGGGGAGAGGTGGAGAGAAAGGAGGAGAGGAAAGGGGAGAGAGGAGAAGGAGAGAGGTAAGGGAAGAAGAGAAGGATAGGAGGGCAAGGGGGGGAGAGGAGGAGAGAAAGGGAGGAGTGGAAAGGGGAGAGAGGAGAAGGAGAGAGGTAAGGAAGAAGAGAGGGATATGGAGAGAGGGCGGAGGGGGAGAGGAGGAGAGAAAGGAGTGGAAAGGGAGAGAGGAGGAGAGAGGTAAGGGAAGAAGAGAGGGATAGGAGAAGAGGGCGGAGAGGGGGGAGAGGAGAGAAAGGAGTGGAAAGGGGAGAGGAGGAGAGAGGTAAGGAAGAAGAGAGGATAGGAGAGGGGCGGAGGGGGAGAGAGGGAGAGAAAGGAGTGGAAAGGGGAGAGAGAGGAGGAGGAGAGAAGGAAAGGAAGAAGAGAAGGATAGGAGGGCAAGGGGGGAGAGGAGGAGAGAAAGGAGGAGAGGAAAGGGGAGAGAGGAGGAGAGAGGAAGGGGAAGTAGAGAAGGATGACAGAAGAAAGGTGGTAGGGAGGGAGGGGGATGAGAGAGGGAGAAGAAGTGATGGATAAGTAAAATATGGTGTATGGAGAGCAGAAGAGCCAATAATTGTTTTTTGAGAGTTGACGGTAGGTGAATTGATGTTAACATTTAATAATACAATATGATGTTGGCTATGTAATAGTTATATGTGATTATGTTATGAAAGTGGAAAAAGCCAAGGTGGCGCAGTGGTTAAGTGCAGCACTGCAGGCTACTTCAGCCTGATTGCAGTTCTGCAGTTCAAATCCCACCGGCTCAGGGTTGACTCAGCCTTCCATCCTTCCGAGGTGGGTAAAATGAGAACCCGGATTGTTGTTGGGGGCAATATGCTGACTCTGTATACCGCTTAGAGAGGGCTGAAAGCCCTACGAAGCGGTATATAAGTCTAACTGCTATTGCTAAAAATAAAAAAAAACATTTAAAAAAAGGTATGTGTTTGTGTGGATGCGCAGGCTTGTGTATGAACAAAGACTGAATGAAGGGTCGAAAGATATAAACCCCCACATTGACAATCTCAAGTGCAACTTTTAACCGTCAAACACAATCTCAGTTCTTCGAGCTCAACCAGGAAGATTCATTTTATTCAGGAAGTTGTGATAAGAGAGAAAAATGATGCCTTTGTGTCTTCGTTTCCCCAGTAACCTTTATTATTATTATCAAATTAAGTACCCTTCCCATAAAACTGATTTCAGTGAATACTGGTCAGTAAGAGACAGGGTGTAGCTTGGGCTAACACATTTCCCCTGGACCAAATGGTGCTCCATCACACACAGACACACCTAGAGGACTAGCCCCCCATTCCTAGGATGTTCAAATTCCAACCAACAAGGAGTGGGGGGGGGGGGAGGAGGGGAACCAACCCAGCTTGCTAAGCTCCGAGCTAAGTCGAGTTCTAAATCTCACGATCTTGAAAAACGCCTTGTTTATTAGGTTTTATGGTGTAATGTCTGAATGTCCCCTTAGTGAAGCTGGGTGTTCTCTGCCCCCCCCCAGGAGCGGGATGGGTAGGGGGGGCTAGTCCTCTAGGTGTGCCCCCCTACCCACCCCGCTCCTGGGGGGCTATTAAAGGGGCTTTGCGACCTCTTTGAAACAGCAAGGGGAGGGGTTTTTTTTTGCCTGCTTCAAGGAGCGCCAGTTGGGACCTCACCCCATGCCGTGTACCCTCTTCACCTGCCCTGTTAGAGTTCCTCCTTCTCGTTGCTCGACTTCTTTTGGAAGGAAGACAGGATGTTCAACCGCTTGGACAGCTCTTCTTTCTTCCCGTCGCTCATCTTGGTCTCCTCGATCAGCTTGGTGATCCGGGAGATCTCGCCGGGGACGAACGGGTCCCCCTGGGCAAGGATTTTGCCCATGATTTTGATGTATTGCTCGGCGAATTTGCGCTCGCTCTCTTTGGCCTCGGACAAACGCTCTCGGCCCTTTTCCAAGAGGGCTCGGCGACGCTCGGGTTCTTGGGCGGCACTTACGAATTGGCTGGCCAAGGCGTCAAATATTTTCAGGCAACCTGGCATTCCCATGTAGATCCCGCGGAGTTTCAGCCAGCGCTGGAGAGCGCTCGCCTTCACCTGCCCGTCGTAAGGCAAAGGGTTCTCCAGGTCCCCATCTTGGAACAAGTAGAAAACTGGATAAGAGTCTTTATCCAGTTTATATTTTTCTCCCAACTCCATGTTCTGCTTGTCCCCGTAATCTGTGAAGAAAAGCAAAAGGAACTCAGGTGGGAGACTTGGGGAACACCGAGTTAATGGGTTTGCAGGTCACCTAACATGGGATCAACCAAGACACACTTTTCCAGAGAGAGAATGGGCAGCGTATACATTTAATAAGATTCAGATTTCAGATTTAGTTTATTTGTATGCCGCCCTTCTCCGGGAGGGACTCAGGGCAGCGAACAACTCAAAGGGGGGAAAGGGAAACATAGAACACAATACACATAGTTAAAATAACCAACAATCACACAACCACACAGGTCGCGCGGGGAGGGGAGCTCATCAACCCCAGGCCTGCCAGCAAAGCCAGGTTTTGACGGCTTTTCGGAAGGCCTGGAGAGAGGTGAGGGTCCGAATCCCTGTGGGGGAGCTCGTTCCAGAGGGCCGGAGCCGCCACAGAGAAGGCCCTCCCCCGGGTAATAGCCAGGTGGCATTGGCTGGTAGACGGAACCCGGAGGAGGCCGACCCTGTGTGATCTAATGGGTCTGTGGGAGGTAATTGGCAGCAGGCGGTCTCTCAAGTACCCAGGTCCGATACCATGAAGGGAGAATAAATCAATAAAAAATAAGTGTGTTTGGGGCTTTCACAAAGGCCAAAGTTTCTAAACAGAAATTTTAAAGTTACATTTGAATGGCTGGATTAAACTATTACAACAACGCTCTCAAGGGACACGCTGGCTCAGTGGCTAAGATGCTGAGCTTGTCAATCAGAAAGGTCGGCAGTTTAGCGGTTCGAATCCCTAGAGCTGCATAACAGGATGAGTTCCTTTCCCGTTAACTTCTCCCAGCTTCTGCCACCTAGCAGTTCGAAAGCACGTAAAAATGCAAGTAGAAAATAGGGACCACCTTTGGTGGGAAAGTAACAGCGTTCCGTGCGCCTTTAGCGTTTAGTCATGACCACGGAGATGTCTTTGGACAGCGCTGGCTCACGGAGATGAGCACCGCCCCCTAGAGTTGGGAACGACGAGCACATATGTCCGAGGGGAACCTTTACCTACAATTTTCTCAATACAAAGGAACAGTCAATTAATTTGAAGGACGAGAATATGCAGCTGATAGAACCCCAACATTTGGAAGCCTTGAGGTCTAGCCGCTTGCAAAGCTCACCCCGGCTGAAGCGCAAGGCCAAAAATGGTGTACCCTTGGGAGTGAATTCAGACCCTCCGCGCAATTCAGCCTATTGTTTTGATCCTCCCCGGGGTGGAAAGAAAGAGCAGGTGTCATTTTAAAACTGGGACGGGAGGGGAATTTCCACTTCTAAAACGGTAGCAGAGAGAGAGAGAGGACTGTTTTAGAAGTGAAGATCGAAAGTTGAACATTCGGAAACTCTTGGGTTTCCACTGAGATGAGACCCAGGTCACAGATGGGCCAGGAGGAAATAGGGCACTCGATCTGTGAGGGCATCTGCAACCCTGCACCCAAAACCTTATAACGCCTGAAAGCTCAGTGGTTAGAGCTGGTGCAGAGGCTACATCTGGAAAGTACCAGACTGAGCACGTGGCAATTAAGTAAAACCAGATAGTTTTGTTTACATGAAAGCCAGTTTGGTCCAGTGGTTAAGGCACAAGGCTAAAATATGGGGGGGCTCTGAATTTTAGTGCTGCCTTAGCCATGAAAGGCAGCTGGGTAACCCTTAGGCTTCACCGGCATTGCTGTTAAGTTAAGTTAAGTTAAGTTAAGTTAATTTTATTTACATGCTGCCCTTTTCCCCCGAAGGGGACTCAGGGCGGCTCACAACTCAACTAAGGGAGGGGGATACAGACAAAAAAATTTAAAACAACACGCAACAATACATAATTTAAAACACACCACAGTCATACCATTTGAGAAGGGGGTAGAAGCTTTTTAGCCCCAGGCCTGTCGGAATAGCCAGGTTTTAAGGGCTGTGCGGAAGGCCTGGAGGGTGGTGAGGGTTCGAATCTCCACGGGGAGATCGTTCCAAAGGGTCGGAGCGGCCACAGAGAAGGCTCTCCTCCGAGTTACGTGGAATATAGGAGGAAGATATGTTGGACATGTTCACCCCCTTGAGTTATTTGTCAAGATAAATATCAAGGTATGATACAAATAAAATAAATAATTTTTTTTTTAAAAAAAATCCTGCCTTTATTATTTTGATAAATAAGTCAAGGCAACTGACATACCCAATACGGCACCAAAATATAGCATGGACAAGACCGAGTGGCTATTGATGCTCCCTCCCAAGGATGGCCCAGCTATTCCATCCCTTAGCCTGGGGGGTGAAACCATACGCCCCTCAGAGAGGGTTCGCAATTTGGGAGTCCCCCTGGATCCCCAGCTGACGTTAGAACACCATTTGTCGGCTGTGACCAGGGGGGCCTTTGCCCAGGTCCGCCTGGTGCACCAGTTGCGACCCTACCTGGACCGGGAGGCCCTTCGGATAGTCACTCACGCCCTCGTGACCTCAAGACTGGATTACTGTAACGCGCTCTACATGGGGCTGCCCTTGAAGAGTGTCCGAAGACTTCAGTTAGTCCAGAACGCAGCCGCGCGAGCGATTGTGGGAGCACCTAGGTACACCCACGTTACACCTATCCTCCGCGAGCTGCACTGACTGCCCATTGGTCTCCGGACACGCTTCAAGGTGCTAGTCGTTACTTATAAAGCCCTTCATGGCATCGGACCTGGGTACCTGAGAGACCGCCTCCTGCCAATTACCTCCAACAGACCGATCAGATCCCACAGATTAGGCCTCCTCCGAATTCCATCCACTGGCCAATGCCGGCTGGCGACCCCCCGGGGCAGAGCCTTCTCTGTTGCAGCTCCGGCCCTCTGGAACGAGCTCCCTGTGGAGATCCATACCCTTACGACCCTCCAGGCCTTCCGTAAAGCCACTAAGTCCTGGCTGCTCCGGCAGGCCGGGGGGGAGGGGGGGGCTGTTGAAGTATCCAGCCCCACTTTAATTGTGAATGTTGTGTGTATTTTAAACTGTTGTTTGTCTTATTTATTCCCTTCCCCTTTGTATTGTAAGCTGCCCGGAGTCCTCCGGGAGTGGGCGGTATATAAGACTAATAAACTATAACTATAAATATTTTATTTCTTAGAACTGCACAACAATTTTAAGAAATAAAGAGACCTTCATCTTCTTCATCAACATCCCAAATCCAACTTTCTGGACCTCAGGTGTGCCCAGGTGGGGATCACCCACCTGGGCGGAGCCCCATCTCACCTGAGATGCCCACTTCGGCCACCAGCAAGTCGCTGCTGGATTCCGAACTCTCGGCCACCTTTTTGAACTCATCCTGCTTCTCCCCGTAAGGGTACTGGGTGTCGAATTTCACCAGGACGTATCTGTGCTTTGGGATTACCTGTGGGAAGAGCAACACACACAAGGCTTTACAATAGAATAGCAGAGTTGGAAGGGACCTTGGAGGTCTTCTAGTCCAACCCCCTGTTCAGGCAGGAAACCCTACACCACTTCAGACATGAGCCGAGGTGGCGCAGTGGTTAAATGCAGCACTGCAGGCTACTTCAGCTGACTGTTATCTGCAGTTCGGCTGTTCAAATCTCACCAGCTCAGGGTTGACTCAGCCTTCCATCCTTCCGAGGTGGGTGAAATGAGGACCCAGACTGTGGGGGCGATATGCTGACTCTGTAAACCGCTTAGAGAGGGCTGAAAGCCCTATGAAGCGGTATATAAGTCTAACTGCTATTGCTATAAATGGATATCCAACATCTTCTTTAAAACTTCCAGTGTTGGGGCATTCACAACTTCTGGAGAAAAGCTCTTCCACTGGTTAATTGTTCTAACTGTCAGGAAATTTCTCCTCCGTTCTAAGTTGCTTCTCTCCTTGTTTAGTTTCCACCCATTGCTTGGGAAGGACTGTGAAAACCCACAAGGATTGTCGGTAACGTATTTTCTCCACCGATTTTTCTAGCGGATGGGTTGAAAACCTGCCATGTTCCCTAGTATTTCAAGCCATTTTTCTTGGGTCCTCCTGAACCCACACATTGCAGCAAATTATGGAGTGTCCTCCCCCCCCCACCAAACCAGGCTTCACTGAATAAAGCACACACAGTTGTGAGGGAACACACCACACATTAAGCCAGGGCATTTTGCCCCTTCAGAAAAAGTCTTCAACCTGGCCCTTGTCCTATCACCAGGGAGACCCCTGTGTCCTGCTCAAGGTTTCCGAATCCAGACCCACCCAAACAATGGCTAATTTTAGCGGGGTTTTTTGGCCCTCATGTTTGTGTCACAGTGGAGAATTTTTCCCCTCAGATTTCAAGGGAGGAGAATATCTCCATTTCCAAAATGCTGAGGTGCTGAGGTCTATTCCATCTCTACTGTTGCTGAGGTAAAAAAAAAACAGCCAATGGGAACCTAGGAAACGGAGGCCGTGTGGCATTGGTCACTCATTTGGCTTGGATGGGCGAAGGGCCAATGAAACAGCGGAGACCCAAAGTCTGGGCTACCAATCAGATGCTTTGGAGGGGGGGGGGAAACGGCTATAAAAAGGAGCAGCACAAGGGCATCAGTCAGAGAGCTGAAGAGAAGAGGGTGGAAGAGCAGTGAAGGAGTCACTTGCTGCCTCAGAGTTGGCTGGTTGGGGTCCTGGAAAAGCCGGAAGAGGCTAAAATGGCAGCCTTGAAGCCACACTGAGCCTCTAGGGCAGCCAAGCCTCACTAGGCTGAAGTCCTAGAAGGGCCCTGAAGGGGCCAGAGCGGCCGTCTGATGGGCCATAGAGCTGAAGCCTCTCTAGAGAAGCTGGAGGCTGAAGAGGCCAGAGCAGCAGCCTAAAGGGGTGGAAGTTACTCCCCAGTAAGCCGACTGACATCATCCAGACTGAAGGACGGGGTGGGGACGGCTTCTCTGAATGGCCAGAGAGCTGGAAGGCCAGAAGGGCCAAACAAGCAGCCCCCTCCGCCTTAAGGAGGCGCCTCCCGAGCCACCTGGGCTTGAGGAGGAGGAGGGGGATCTGAGGAGCAAAGGAGCTGGACCCCCCCCCCCTGCAGAAGGGCCAGCTGGAAGTCTGTCACTACGCCATCATCCTTCCAAAGAGGGAGAGCCGGTTCTTTGGGAGAGCCTCCCGGAAGGAGTGACTTCGATGCTTCACTAGCTCACTCCAGGCTTGGGGAAACAGGCCAAGCAGCTTCCAGGCGGGGCTGCCTGGGGCCCTCCCGGCTCTGGTTCCCACACCTCCCTGGCGACGGTGGCCACGGATCCAGAGCTGAGATGGGCAGCGTTCACTTTGCTATCTTCAGGTTGTCTGAATGATTCTTGGGCATCCCCGTGCTCTACATGGGGCAGCCCTTGAAGAGCATTCGGAGACTTCAGCTTGTCCAGAATGCAGCCGCGCGAGCGATCGTGGGTGCACCTCGGTACACCCACGTTACACCTATCTTCCGCGAGCTGCACTGGCTGCCTATTGGTCTCCGGATACGCTTCAAGGCGCTAGTCGTCACTTATAAAGCCCTTCATGGTATTGGACCTGGGTACTTGAGAGACCGCCTGCTGCCAATTACCTCCACTAGACCGATTAGATCCCACAGATTAGGCCTCCTCCGAATTCCATCCACTGGCCAATGCCGACTGGCGACTACCCGGAGGAGGGCCTTCTCTGTGGCTGCTCCGACCCTCTGGAACGAACTCCCCGTGGAGATTCGAACCCTCACCACCCTCCAAGCTTTCCGCAAAGCCCTTAAAACCTGGCTGTTCCGACAGGCCTGGGGCTGATGAGTTCTTGTCCCCGCTCGAATGGTATGGCTGTTGAGTTGTTTTTAAAATTGTGGTATTGTTTCGTCTATGTCCTTTTTTTCCTATTTGTACCCCCCCCCCCCCACTTGGTTTGTGAGCCGCCCTGAGTCCCTTCTGGGAAAAGGGCGGCATAGAAATATAATCAATTCAATTCAATTTCTCCCACCCTCCTCCCCAAGGCCTGGCTGGGCTTCCTCCTTAGAAGCGGCTGGGGGGGAAATGCACTCTGCGCCTGGTCAGAGGCACCGCTGCCCTCTTTTTTCCCAGGGGAGGGGAGGTCCGTAGAGGGCCCCCCCCCCCCGCTGTCCACTTGGACTCCCCGGATTGGCGAGTGGCGGGAAGCGGCCCGCTTTCTGCCCGCCCCTTCGGCTTATCCAGGGGAGGAGCGCAGGGGAAGGAAGGGGGAAAAGGGAAGGGGCGAGCCGGGCGCCCTCCGCGGGGTTGCCCGTGCCTTGGAAGCCGCCCTGCAGAGGGAAGGCGGCAGCCCCAGGTGGGCGGGTGGGCTGAGCTCCAAGCGAGCCCCTTGCAACGTCCCGGTTGGCATCCCTTCCCCGCTTAGTCCCCGAGATGCCTCCCTCCCCGGAGGGTCCCTTGCAAGGCAGGAGGATGCCAGGCCCGGGTTGCGCCCCGCCAGCTGCCTCTTCCCTGCACAGCAGCGCCGGGCCGGCTCGGGCACCGGGCTGGGGGGCGCGCGGGCTTACCTTGTAGAAGGTGACGGTGTCCAGCGGGAGCGCGCCCTTGGTGTGCAGCGCGCCGCTCCGCTCCGGCCCCGCGCAAAGCAGCAGCAGGAGCAGCAGCGCCGGGAGCAGCAGCAGGAGGCGAGAGGCGCGGCGCCCGGGACTCGCCATGGCGACCAAGGCGGCTGCTGGGCGAGCGGGCGGAAGCTTCCTCGTCGAGGGAGGGAGGGAGGCGCTTGCGGGGGCGGTCCCGCCGCGCCTCGCCCGCGCCCCCCGCAGGCCAAGCCGGGCAGAGGCTGCCGGGCTCCTTCCCAGCCTTTTCCCTCCTGCAGCGGGGAGACCCCCCGAATACGCGGGGAAGCTCTCCAAAACATCTGGGCTCCCGGCAGGCCAAGGAGAGGATGCTGGGAGTTGGAGTCCAGGCGCTTCGGGATAGGATTGGGGGGGGGGGGGGGGGAGAGACGCCGAGCCTTCTGCTGCAGAGATAGCAATAGCAGTTAGACTTATATACCGCTTCATAGGGCTTTCAGCCCTCTCTAAGCGGTTTACAGAGCCAGCATATCGCCCCCAACAATCCGATAGATAGATAGATAGAGTGATAGATAGCAATAGCAATAGCAGTTAGACTTATATACCACTTCATAGGGCTTTCAGTCCTCTCTAAGCGGTTTACAGAGTCAGCGTATCGCCCCCACAGTCTGGGTCCTCATTTCACCCACCTTGGAAGGATGGAAGGCTGAGTCAACCCTGAGCCGGTGAGATTAGAACCGCTGAACTGCAGATAGCAGTCAGCTGAAGTGGCCTGCAGTACTGCACCCTAACCACTGCGCCAGACACTCCAGCCCTGCTAGAAGAAGGAATGGCGGGGGGGGGGGGAAGACTGGGGGTGTCTTGAGCGCCCCAGCCGAACCTCCACCTGCCCTCTCGATCGCGCCGCCTCGTTAAATGACCCCACCCTGAGGGAGGCCAAACACCTGGAACAAGCCGAGCCGGGCGCATCCCTTGTAGGGGTCCCAGGGAAGCCTCCTTGGGGGGGGTCAGCGAGGAGCCCCGGCGCTCCCCGGACAGTCTGCACCCTCAAGGGACTGTTTGCAGGACTTCAGAGCTCTAGGAAGAACCAATCTCCCCAAAGCCCCATTTCCCCCCTTTAAATCAGGGCTATCCCACCACGGCTGCTTTAAGACCCCAGCTATACTGGCTGGGGAATTCTGGGAGTTGAAGTCCAGCACAGCTGGGACACCCCTGCTCTAACCTCCAGCTGCTATTTTGGAAATCTCCGTATGGTCCTTCTTTCTCCTCTCCCCACTTCTGCTCTTGAGATTTCAGGGGTCACCAAGTGTTTGGATCTCAGGGAACCACTGAGTTCATAATTTTAAATCCCACAGATCACCAATATTTACTTTAAAAAAAAAAGATAGTATTTAGTGCAATATAAAAAATGCAAATAATTTTTTCTGCGCGCCGCCAAAATTTTCTCAACAGACCCCACCGGTTGGTGACAAAATGCACTAGGCAACTTTTTAAAAGTCCAAGCTTTGCGAATGTCCGTTTAAAGCAGGGGGGTGTCCAAACTTGGGAACTTTTTTAAGACTTGTGGACTTCAACTCCCAGCATTCCCCAGTTGAAGTCCTCGAGCCTTAAAAAGTTCCAAAGTTTGGACACCCCCTGCTTTAAAGTGTGCAAACGCTGAACCGCACCACCCTTCTAATGCTGTGTTTAGGACAGTGTTTCTCAACCTTGTCAACTTGAAGATGTCTGGACTTCAACTCCCAGAATTCCCCAGCCAGCAAATGCTGGCTGGGGAATTCTGGGAGTTGAAGTCCAGACATCTTCAAGTTGACAAGGTTGAGAAACAATGTCCTAGACACTTCCCCACCTTCAAGTTGACAAGGTTGAGAAACACTGATTTAGGCTGCAGAGAACAGGACTTCAACTGCACCAAGCCAGCCTCGACTTCAGGCAGCTGTCCCAGATTGAGACCCCCAACATCTGTCCGTTCCCCCCCCCCGACCTCCAACGCTTAAAAGACCCTTTAAACGTTGCGTTGTGGATCACGGCTAACCTCTTAGCATTAAAAGCAAAAACCCCTGAAGACCATGAAACCTTCAGAGAGAGACGAACGCTTCCCGGTCCGAAAGAAACAAAAAAAGGCACAGAAAAAGTTGGTTATAAAGAAACTTGAGGTTTTTTGTTTTTTTTTTATAAATTATAAACCCATTCAGTTTATACAGCAAATTGTTAATAAGCAGTTTTTATCCTTTTAGGTTTCTGTTGGTGGTTGAGGTGTTATACATTAAGTCACAAATTAAAAAAAATACAGCAAATCAAAACAAGCGCCCCCAGCGATTAGAAATCGGCAGCCGGATACCTCTCTCCTTTTATAGCTCAAAAAGAGGGAAAACAAACCCCCGTGATTCAATTATCAGAATTTCAAATATAAATTCAATTTCTAAATAGTAAGAAAATGATTTAAATAAAAAAAAAAAACGATAAAACCCTAAACTTCCAAAGCTGGAAGGGTGATGAACACAGTTGCACGGATGTCCTTCTTCCTCGAAAGGAGTTTACAGAAAATACAACCCAAAGGTTTTCACTCCTAGAAGTTGCCACAGAAGGACCCCTGAGTCAAGCATTATTCTCAAGCTTTTAGCTCTTTTTAAATATCCCCCCCCCCCCAATTACATTGACCCACTTCCACAAGCCTTGGACAAAATCATCCAAAGTCACAAATTCGGAAATTCCACACATTTTGTGCAAAAGGGAAAAACCACCAGCACTTTTTGTTTCTCTGCAACAAAAGGAAATCCTAAGAAAACAAAGGTCTGGTTAAAAGGTTTTAACAATTGAAACACACACACACAAGTAATTTGTGTAACTCTTTTGAGATTATGGCATCCCCTACTACTTGATCAAACCAGGAAAGCTTGGGAAACGTCGTTTAAAAAGGCGATCTCAAGAGTGAAGGATTTCTTAGAGGATGGCATGAACAGTCAATATTCTTTGGAATACTTTTCGGGTGGAAAAAAAAATGGTTTGGGGAGGGAAAAAAACTTAAAAACCCAAGAATCGTGAGCTGCTCTGAAGGCTTTCACAAGGCTATTTTAGCCACCATTACGTTTTCAAAACGGGCATTTTGAACCAAGCTGCCTACCAGAAAAAACTATATGCAGAACTGACGGTGGAGATTCCCATCCTTCCTTAAACCATCCTTTAAAAATCTTTTTAAGTTGCTTCTCAACAGGAGCTCCGAAACATCTTTCTAGAAATTATTGCATTGGAAAAAATAGTGCTTCTACATATTTCTTCCGCCCTTCTTTTTCCCCGAGACGATATAACAAGCCTGCAGGAGTCATGTTTTTGTACAGAAATCACCTTTGCTGCGTGGTATCTCTTGGCAGGATACGTCCACAGCAGGTTCAGGTAAAGCTCCGTATTTCTCACGGGGCAGGTAGGGCTGCCTCTAGAACAGGTGAGACCCTCTCTGGGGGGCAAGTGAGGGTGGGCATGGAGAAGACACCAACAAGCTGGATGTGCTGGCAGACAGCAATAAACCAGGCTGAACACCCACCAAAGCCGCTCCTTCGAAATCTGGATCCTGGCTAATGAGAAAGTAATCCATACGGTTGTGTTACTTACTTCGCTTACCTGACTGATGTTACCTGCTTATCTTCCTGGGCATAAAGCCTACATTCAAGAGGCTTCCTTCCTTTCCACCTGGCAATTGATCATTGTTTAGGAAGAAACAGGAACACATCCCCTGGTTTTTTAGTCCCCACTGATTTTTTTAAAAAAATACAATGATAACCAAGCAATCCTCTGAAGTAACTCAGAAAACAGCATCTTAATGATCTCACAGAAGAGTGAAACCTGCTAAGATGTGCACAGCCACAGGCCAATTTCTTGTCAGTAACCAAGACTGGCCGTGCAGGAGTGCAAGTCCTTTTTTTTTTCATCCAACAGCTCTGAATGTCAAAATGCTGGAAAAAAAAAACGTGGCTCAACAGGTATTTTGGAAGTCGCTCCCAAATTCTGTTCCGAATGCGAGGAGGGTGGGAGGATTTGAAAGCGGTTAAAGAGTTTCTTATCCTCCATTCTTGGGTCTCATCCAAAATCCACTTCGTACGCATCGGAAGGGATTCGGCAGGGCTTTGAAACGAAGAAAAATACGAAAAAAACTGGGGTTCAGCTCAACTAAGCCAGCCTGTTTTGACATGCAACTTTGAAAGTGGAAGAAACATCAAGGCACCACCGCACACAGCTTCACACTTTAAAATAACAACTGAGTCCCCTTCGGGGAAAAGGGCGGCATAGAAATATAAGAAATTCAATTCAATTAAGGTGTTGTTGTTGTTTTTTTGCTACCACTTACATCGATAATCTTCTACCTGATTGCTACAGAATTCTAGCTCCAGTTGCATTTCTAAACCCATTTTCTTGTAAACAACTGGAGGAGGAGGAGGAGGCTTTAACTGAGAGCACTGTTCTCCGACACCTACGAGAAAAGGAGGTTTGATGCTGGAACCGACGCTGGTCCTCTTTCCAACCAATTCGAACGGCTGAAAGGGAAGTTGCATACATAAAAAGGAGAATAAAAGATCCTATTGCAGCCTAGATCGTTCAACAGTCAGATTTGCTTGCCTGTGGCAGGAGGAGGAAGAGCCGAAGCAGTGCTTAGGACAGTGTTTCTCAACCTTGGCCTCTTGAAGATGTCCGGACTTCAACTCCCAGAATTCCCCAGCCAGCATTCGCTGGCTGGGGAATTCTGGGAGTTGAAGTCCGGACATCTTCAAGTGGCCAAGGTTGAGAAACACTGTCCTAACCACTGCTGGGGAATTCTGGGAGTTGAAGTCCGGACATCTTCAAGTGGCCAAGGTTGAGAAACACTGGCTTAGGAGGTCCACAGCTGACCTCAGACCTGGTCATTTGCTTCTCTACGGCAAAAACGTGCACGCAAAATGAAAAGGTTGCCTTGCTTGTGCGGAGAGGGGGGGGGATAGAAATTCCTTGGAAATATGTTTTACACTGGATTCCTATTGCTGCTTCTTAAGAGTTGGGAGTTTCTGAAGAACTCCCCCTCTCCCAGGCAAGGGGGGGGGGCGCAACAGGTGAGTCCGGGGGGGTGGGTGTTCCAGGATCTCTAAGCAATCTGCTTATGAACTTGTATAAAAAGTGGTCTGACCCTGTCCGTGGAGGGTCCCTGTTTCCATTCTTTTAATGTACAATAATTTAATCGGCTTGAATATATCTTTTTTTAATACATAAAAAAAAGTTTGTGATCCAAAGTCCTTCATGCATTTATGAGGAAGTTCCAGATTTTAACACAGAAGGGATGTTAGATGTTGCTCACTGGAGGCCAACGCCTTCCCTCTGGCTTTCCGCCCCAAGGAGGCAGCGGCTCATCAAACCTTGAGGCTTTTTATTGAATCGAGTCTCTTTTTCAGCAGCTCCCCAATTTCTTGAACCGCGTGCTGGTAACTACTCTGGACTTTCCCTAGCGCAGTCTTTGTAAACTTCTTCTCTTCCTGGGTGAAAGAAAAAGGCAGGTTAAGACAATCAGAACTGGGGAGTTCTGGTATTCATGGTATTGGACCTGGAGAGACCGCCTGCTGCCAATCACCTCCACTAGACCGATCAGATCCCACAGATTAGGCCTCCTCCGAATTCCATCCGCTGGCCAATGCCGACTGGCGACTACCCGGAGGAGAGCCTTCTCTGTGGCTGCTCCGACCCTCTGGAGATTCGGACCCTCACCACCCTCCAGGCCTTCCGCAAAGCCCTTAAAACCTGGCTGTTCTGACAGGCCTGGGGCTGATGAACTTTTGTCCCCCCTCGAATGGTATGGTTGTTGTGTGCTTTTAATTGTGGTATTGTTCTGTTCGTCTTTTTTATTCCTTATTTGTACCCCCCACCCCTTGACTTGGGTTGTGAGCCGCCCTGAGTCCCCTTTGGGGAAAAGGGGGGCATAGAAATATAATCAATTCAATTCAACCCGATCGGACGGACTCGTGACTTATTCCAAGTAATGATAAATTTACATTACAGCTCCTTTTGAGTTTCTAAGAAGAGATGCTGGCAAACGAAGAAAACAGCTTAAGGGTGCACGGAGTTGGACCAGCCGAAGTATTTGAGCTAGTCGTCTTCTAGGACAGTGTTTCTCAACCTTGGCGACTTTAAGTCCTATGGACTTCAACTCCCAGAATCCCCCAGCATAGCATAGCTGGCTGGGGAATTCTGGGAGTTGAAGTCCACAGGAAAGTCGCCAAGGTTGAGAAACACTGTTCTAGGAACTTCAGACCGGCATGCCAGTTGCGAGTTTCTCCACGTACAAGAAACATTTTGAGCAAAAAGGCAGGGTTGAGAAATGAACAGAAGGAACAAGACAAATTCCGGCTCCAAGAGAGCGGAGAGCACTCCTTTAAAAGCTGCGTGCTATTTCTTACCTGCAAGAGTGAGTTATTGTCTATGTACAGCTCTTCAAGTTTAAGTGCAGTTAAATTAATTTCAAGCCCTTTGAGGTGATCTATCACGTTGGAAGTGAGCGTCTGGAGTCCAGAGACGTAATCTTGGAAGCTGGTGAAGACTGGAGGCTACAGAGATGGGCGAGAGGGGGGAAATGTAAAAGGCCATCCTTGGCCTGTCCTCCGTTGTTTAATGAACCATATAAAGGAGTTGCTCTCAATAATCAGGAATCAGGAGTCAAGCTGCGGCTTTGGGGGGGAGAGGGAGGAAGAGGAAGAAGAAAGGGCATCATAGCCTGGCCTACCATGGCCACACTGCTCTCTTTTTTCTTCTTTTTCTTCTTCTGCAGGCTTGACTTCCAGGGCCGGAGGACGGCATCTGAGTAACTGCAGACCCACAAGACGATAGAGATGGTCTGCGGGGAGAAGCAGGGTGGGGGAGGTGCTTTAGGGCAGTGTTTCTCAACCTTGTCACCTTGAAGATGTCTGGACTTCAACTGCCAGAATTCCCCAGCCAGCATTCGCTGGCTGGGGAATTCTGGGAGTTGGAAGTCCAGACATCTTCAAGTTGACAAGGTTGAGAAACACTGCTTTAGGGGCATGGCTGCCTTTTGCAGTCAAGGCAGGCCGGGTGGCTCCGACCGCCCACACTCACCCTCCACAAAGAAGACCAGGTTTTCTAAAATATGTGGATGGGTTTTGAAGCTGCCCTCCCGGATTTCCAACAAATCACCTTTGCATTTATTGACCTGATCTTAAGGAAAGAAGGAGGGAGAGAAATAGGGGAGAAAAACGGCTTGTGAATATTTTAAGTCTTTTGCAAAGCCACACAGACACCCATCCCTTCTCTTTGCACCCCAAAGCAAGCCCACAAGTAAGGAAGCAGGTCTGAAGCAAGTCAGAATTCTTGGGGGCTTATTGGCAAAGCGGGCATACCTGTTAGTTGCTCCAGTAATGATTTGAAACAGTTTCCTATCCGCTCTTGAATCGCCGTGGAATCTTCTGCAAATAAATAAGGGATCCAATCGTTTATCCAATCGGAAGAGGCTTATCGTTAAATACACAGATGAAGGCGGGGGGGGGGGAGCAAAAGGAAAATGCAACTGTGGCACAACTCCGTTGTAAAAGTTGTGGGACTTCAACTCCCAGAATTCCCCAGCCAGCCAGCCAGGTTAAAGTTGCCAAAGGTTGGCTACTATGGGGACTAATCCTTATTTCCCACTCTCTCCCTTCAGCCCCAAATTGAAGGAAGTTGGAGGGCTTACCTAAGCCATTGGTATCTAATTCATAAATTTCACTAACTAGATAAAACAAGCTGATTTGGGACTGGCAGCTCCCACTGTCAAAGAAGCTGGCCATCCGTGAAGGAGGGGGCCGAGGACCGGATACTGTGGAAAGGAAAACACGGCACGTCACATACTTCCCACACAAACAAAAAAGACAATCTTATTTGTGATCTAACCCAATTCGTGTTATTGCAATCGGTCTATTTAAATAAAAATCAGCATTCTTTCCCTGACTTATACCTGAATATTTTTCTGTAGGAGCCACTTCCCAGATCTCACTGTATCGTCCAGCTGCCGCAGGAGAGTCCGGACGGTGTCGATCTTGGAGGAAACGCCATTCTCGGTGGTTTTTTTCCGAGTTCTTTGGCTGGCTGCTGTGGCCAAGAGCTGGCAGCCCGCTTATTAACCGTAATGTCAGCGACCGAATCCGCAACCAGGTAGTCTCTTCCTCCAAGGAGTATTTTCTGTGCTCTTCTGAAATATTCCTGAGAGAGAAACGGAAAGAGGGAGAATTTAGATCCGGAAACCTATAGGCACAAAGCTGCCTTTTTTTTTTTTTTAATCCCTATCTCCAGAAACTTGGAAGTCTAACTCAGCAACATTTGTGAAGGGAGGGGTCGTCCCTTCCATCCACAAACTACAGTAAAGCCTTATTTTAACAGTTCCTGTCTGTTAAAATCTGGGGGAGGAAAATTAAATCGAATCCAATTGGATGTAATGTATACCATTTGCATTCTTGCGTCTGTCAATTCTTTTGGGTCATTATGCAAATGATCCAGAGCAGACTTTATCTGGACTGTTCTGGAAATAGCAATAGCAGTTAGACTTATATACCGCTTCATAGGGCTTTCAGCCCTCTCTAAGCGGTCTACAGAGTCAGCATATCGCCCCCAACAACAATCCGGGTCCTCATTTCACCCACCTTGGAAGAATGGAAGGCTGAGTCAACCTTGAGCCGGTGAGATTAGAACAGCCGAACTGCAGAACTGCAGTCAACTGAAGTAGCCTGCAGTGTTGCATTTAACCACTGCGCCACCTCGGCTCTTACACCCTAATAGGTTCCTGGGTGAAATCTGAAGTAAACAACTGCCTTCTGAATGAGGCTCTGGAGCTTATACTTAACTGGATCTATTATAATCCAGGGTGATCTATTTATTCCAGGTGGCAGAATAAAAACCAACATACTGCCCCTGGATATATTCCCGTCTCCCTTCAGATCATATAAAACTTCTACCGTCCCACGTAAACTTTTCTGCTTACTTCTCTTTCGGGTCCCAGTTGAATAGGACGGTGAGGTCTCTGTTATCCCGCAGGTCTTTCCAGGGAATGTCGTCCTCTTCCAGACTTAGGCCCATGGATTTAATACTTTCTTCCAAACTTGTTGATCTGGTTCATGAGGAACCGAACAGAAATATGCTGGGTTAGGCACTTACAAGGGTTGGCTCAGCTTTGTTCAGGGTTTTGGGGTTTTGTTTTCAATGGGGCCACTGAAAGTCCCCCAACTGCAAGGGAAAACACGTCAGGTGACGGGTTCTGTTTTCATCAAAAGCTTTGCTCTCTCTGCCAATACGCCACACACGCCCGGTGAGGCATGCAGAACAGGTCAGAGGACCATTTTCAGGGTGCTGCCGGCTCCCTAGATAGAGAAAGGGAACCCTGCTTGGCCTTGACTCAAAGGTTATTAAATAGCAATAGCGGTAGACTTATCTACCGCTTCATAGGGCTTTCAGGCCTCTCTAAGCGGTTTACAGAGAGTCAGCATATTGCCCCCAACAATCTGGGTCCTCATTTTACCCACCTTGGAAGGATGGAAGGCTGAGTCAACCCTGAGCCGGTGGGATTTGAACCGCTGTCCTGCTGATCTAGCAGTAGCCTGCAGTGCTGCATTTAACCACTGCGCCACCTTCCTAGCGCTGCTAGGAATCCTCCTCCCGTTTTTACGCAGCGTCTATCGCTGCTACTCACACCCGACCCCAGTTTCCCAGGAAAAGCCCCGGCGGCGGTTCAGATGTTTCTCTGGACTCACATATTGGCTTCCAGGAGGAGATCTAGCAACATCCGTTCTGTGCGGACTTGTGCAAAATGAAGGGAGGCGTTCAGCCTGTTCCGGAAAGCAATGAACTCTGGGATCTTCTCAAACGCACCGTATTTATAGGCCTGGATGATGTATTCTGAGGTCTGCAAAGACAACGCAGGAGGGCCTCAAGGCTCGAGGACAGCCCAAGGGGGGTGATTTCTGTATAATGTCTGACTAGTGGGGGGGGGTGTGTGTTCAAAAGGCTCGTCCCAATCCTCGCGGGAGGGGAGGCAACACTTGTGCAGCCTTCACTCTTGAGACTTGCACAAACTTTCACGAGTTTGGGTTTAGGTTCAGCCTTGGAAGCTGCTTTCACGAGCAATTGTGGGGAAGGGGGGAGGAGGAAGGAAGCACTGCTACCGTCACTGAATTTAATCAACCTCGTGGGGGCTGACAGAAGAGCAGCTGAGGAGGGAAGTCTGGCCAAGGGCTTGGAGGTTCAGAAATCATTGGTTAACTCATGCCGATATCGACCCAACCCAAGTCCATTCCTCCTCCCCCTCCTTTCTGCTTCTCCTACCGGGCTCTGAGTATCTACGGGAGGCCGGGCAAAGGGAGAGGGACGGTGGGAAGAGCTGGCTCTGCTTCGAAGGGCTTTGCACACGGTCTCTGAAGAGGAGGAGGAGAAGTGGAGCTTCCTCTCCTGTTCCCACACTTACATCTTTCTGGTTGGAGTGGAAAAACCTGAGGGCAAAGTTGCAGGATTGAGAGGCAGCAGCATAGTGGCCAAAAGCTGTGGCAAGCGGGTCAGCAGGTATCTGCAATGCAGAAGGCACAAACCAACACATCGACAAACGATACTCACAAAGCATGAAAAAAACCGGCTCAGCTTTCCCAGCTGAGTGAGTTTAGCTTTGGGTACTTCCCATTATTACCCCAAGGGAAACCCAGGCCACTGCTGTTGTTGGTTCTGGGGGGTGGGGTGGGTGGGGGGGAATGCCCTGCAATTGGTATGCCAAGAGAGCTGGTACATTTCAACGGCTCTCTGACTCCGTTTTATGCCTGACCAAAATTTTCCTTTTGACTGAAGAAGTTACGAATCGTCTCGGTTTAATAAACTTTGGTCCAGTTGCCAAAATGGACCCTTTTTTAAAGATACTTTTTGCCTGGATGATGAAGTCTTTATTTATATCTAGAAACACTCAAGGAAGGAGCTAAAATCGGAGGTTGCTCCAGGAACGTCATAAAAGTCCATCCTGCAAATGGCACAGAGGCCCCTCTCCTTGCCCCAAGACACACACTCCCCAGGACCCTTTCCCAACCTCTGGCGAATGGAGGAGAGGCCAAGCAGATGGCCCCCCTTCCCTGCCCAAGACAGCAGCTCCACAAAGGCCCCCCCACCCCCAGGAAGAGAGGCCAGTTACCCACCCAATGGTATCGTGCTGAATGTGCTTGGCATCCAGGCTAGAGTAGAGCTCCACCACCGGCTCAAAGGCCCCCAGCATGCAGTAGATTCGGATGAGCAGCAGTTTGGGCTGGGCGTTGGAGGCTGGCGGTCAGGCCTTCCTCCAGCAGAGTCAAGCACTGCCAGACGGCCGATTCCTCACCTGGAGGGGGAGAAAGAAAGAGGGCAAAAACATAGGTGTGAAGCCGCACGCGAGGCGAGAAGGCAAGGAAGGGGCTCTGGAGGTACGTGAAGCGAACTCGTCTGTCGGGACAAATTTGCCTCGTCCCCCTTCAAAGCTGCAGCGCGTTCATAACGGGGGAAGAAATGCCAAGATCCAGCGTGTAAAGGAGACCCCCAAACTTCGATCCTTCTGCTGCTTTAGCAGGTAACAGGTTCAACCTAGTCTCACGTGAAGAACAGAACGTTTTTCTAACTTTCCCATGCCACGCATCACCGTAGAAACTTCTTGACCCACCGACTTTTATTGCTGTTAATAAACGAAGCAAGGCATGGCCCTCCCCCTTCCAAGGTCGTTTCTGATCACAGACAGGTGTCGCAATGACATACCTGCTTCCAGCCAGAGGTCAAGCAGCAAATGGACAGCAAAGCAAGCAGTAGTAATCTGAAAACTGTAGCTCCGTTTTCAAACAGGATTTTCCTGGGGGGGGGGGGAAGAGAGGGGGGGAGGATAAAGCCAGAAAACAGAACATTTTTCTCTACATGGGGCAGCCCTTGAAGAGTATTCGGAGACTTCAACTCGTCCAGAATGCAGCTGCGCGAGCGATTGTGGGTGCATCCTCCGCGAGCTGCACTGGTTACCGATCAGTCTCTGGATACGCTTCAAAGTGCTAGTCGTAACTTATAAAGCCCTTCATGGTATTGGACCTGGGTACTTGAGAGACCGCCTGCTGCCAATTACCTCCCAAAGACCCATTAGATCTCACAGGGTTGGCCTCCTCCGGGTGCCATCTACCAGCCAATGCCACCTGGCTATTACCCGGGGGAGGGCCTTCTCTGTGGCAGCTCCGGCCCTCTGGAACGAACTCCCCGCAGGGATTCGGACCCTCACCTCTCTCCAGGCCTTCCGAAAAGCTGTCAAAACCTGGCTGTGCCGGCAGGCCTGGGGGTGATGAGTTCCCTCCCCTCTCGACATGTATGGTTGTGCGACTGTTACCTATTTTATTATTTGTATTTCATTTTTATGTTCCCCTTTTCCTCCATTTGACTTGTTCGCCGCCCTGAGTCCTCCCGGAGAAGGGCGGCATATAAATAATAAAAATTCCATTCTATTCTATTTTACGCTTTCAAACATGAGCTAGTTTGATGAAATGCTATTTAACATTTCTTGCAGGTTTTTACTTAAAATGCTAAATTTCTAATTCTCCAAAGTCGACCAGATTTAACCAGCAGGGCTAAAGAACTCGCCAAGGGGCTCAGTGATGCTCCAGGCCTCCTCAGACGAAGGTTTAAACCCGACCGGCGAAAGCAGGTGGGCGAGGACAGACTCCGCGAATGGCCAAGAGGCCCCGACGGTCTCCTCACCAAAATCCAATCCGTGCCGATAACGCAGCATCAAGTCCTGGACGGCTGCCAGTTTCTGAGCCGTCTCGTCCATGGTGTGGAAGAGTCCGAGCAACCGCGTCAACTGCATCACGCACAGGTGTTGTTGCAAAGCTTTGATATTAGCTGGGAGAGCAAGCCTGCCTTCCGCCGGGACAGAAAGCGGGATGACCCCCAATAACTGGTTGATGAACTGCCAAGAAAAAGGAGAGGGACCCCGTCAAACACGGCCGGTCGGGAGTTCCAGGCTGCAGGAGGCGGGAGTTGCCAGCGAGGAGGGCTACCTTCGTGTATTGCGTTGGCGGGAGGAGGTCGACGAACACCTTGAGGTCCGTAAAGCAGCAAGGTTTGTCCCCAAACATCTTGAAATACTGGAACATGAGTTCTTCCGGGTTGCCTGAGAAAGGAAGAACCGGCTACTGAGAAGTGGCTGAGTCAGGTTTTGGATTGTAAAAGTGTCCTAATATTCGTGAGCGTGGCACGACAAAACCGCGCTCCACTAAAGCGCGCCCGATTAAACCGCGTCGCTGACGTCATCAACAGGGCGACAACAGCCAGCGCCGAGAAAGAAGGGCGCTTTAAATAGCGCTTTGAAAGCAAGCCGATTCAACTTAAGGTAAGGGTTAGGCTTAGGGTTAGGTTAAGGGTTAGGTTTAGGGTTAGGTTTAGGGTTAGGTTTAGGGTTAGGTTAAGGGTTAGGTTTAGGGTTAGGTTTAGAGTTAGGTTAAGGCAGTGTTTCTCAACCTTGGCAGCTTGAAGATGTCCGGACTTCAACTCCCAGAATTCCCCAGCCAGCATTCGCTGGCTGGGGAATTCTGGGAGTTGAAGTCCAGACATCTTCAAGTTACCAAGGTTGAGAAACACTGGGTTAAGGGTTAGGGTTAGGTTTAGGGTTAGGTTAAAGGTTAGGTTTAGGATTAGGTTTAGGGGGGTTAGGTTTAGGGGTTAATTTTAGGTTTAGCGTTTACAGCGTGCTTCTGTCTCCGCGCTGTTGTCGCCCTGTGATGACGACAGCTACGCGGTTTAGTCGAGCGCGGTTTAGTCGAACGCGGTTTTGTGGTGGAACCATTCATGAGGTCTCTTGATATGGGAAATAGCCAGTAAAGGCCCAGAAAATCGCTCAGAAGTCGAGTTATTCACCAAATTGGCTGGGGGATTCTGGGACTTGAAGTCCACCCATCTTAAAAGTTGCCATGTTTGAAGAAGGCCGGTTTAGGATCTACCTACTGAAGGAACCCTTCCCTTGCAAAACCAACCAACCGCCTGAAAAAAAACAAAAATGGGCGGAGAGGGAGGACAACGCAAGCACCTTCACATACGTGGCATTAAAGGTACAGCCCAGGAACTCCCTCACCCTGGCTCAATTATTCCTCTCCTTAAAAAACAAACAGTCAAGCCACAGAAGCAAGCCGTGATTCATTCGGGTTTTATTCCCCTTTCGAGCACCGAGGAGCTGCACAGGGAATGCGATAGCACGCCTTGCCCCACTGCTGCAACTCAGCCTTTACATGTTTATCCACCTCCAGGAAAACTCCCAAGGTTTACAACAGCCTCCCCAGTGAACGGTGGATGCCTGCAATTCTTGTGCAGGGTTTACATCAGCTGCTGCAATCCCCTGACCCCCCGTCTCCCCCCCCTTGCGCCCCCCCCCACCCCCAAGAGGCTCGTTCCGGCATCCCTGCAGCCGCGCCCTTACCCAGTTTCTGTTCTTCAGGGCAGCCTCTGTGCCGCAGACGGCTGATCAGCTCCAGCTGGGCCAGGTATGGTCCCCGAAGCGGGCGGGCGCTGTTGGATTCGTGGATCAGCCTCTGTTCTATGAAGGCGACTGCCTGCTCTGTGCTGTGATGGACGTCTCCTTCCAGAGAGCTGAGCACAAGGAGGGCCGTGAGATTCAGCACCTCCGCTCCATTTCTCACCCCCCCCCCCAAATCTCCTGCCATGCATTAGTTCCAGGGATGAATTTGTTTCCTCCTTTCCCTTTATATTGAAGATTCCCAGCCTCTCAAAGCCCCCCCACAAGAGGAGAGTACTCACTGCTCTCCTTCAGCTGGGGGCGTCCAAGCCATGCCGATCAGTTGAAAGAGGGAATCGAAGTAGATCATGTAGAACTGCCAGTCATCTGGGCTAAAACAGGAAAAAGCCAAGGAAAGAAAGAAAAAAAAAAGCTGAAGGGCAGTGGAGGACCCCTCCTCTCTAGCTGTCTCTTTTGGGAGCAATCAGGGAAGGAAATCGAAACCGTTCCCTGAAAGGGAGACAAAAGTGTTCTCCCCACCTTCAATTGGCCATGGAGAACGCAGCGTTACGGCTCGTCTGAACGTCACAAAAATAAAAATGTGCGGATTAATGATGCGTGCAGATGAGGCGAAGGAAAGTTAGGGAAAAGGTTGGTTGTGAACAAGGCCCTGGATTGGGTGGCGGTTCAAAGAACAAGAAAGGTGAAGCTAAGCAGTTCTGGATAATAAAAACGGACGCCTCCACGTGGAATTGAAAAGGGGGGGGGGAAATGTCCCAAGTGAAGAGCAAAAAGGAAAAATTCCTCTTGGGGGGCCATCTAATGTTTTTACTAGCCTGGCAAACATCACAGCAGCCCAAAGGATGCCAAGGGGCTGCCCAAGGGAGGGCCCAGAGGCCAAGCCGACATGTCCTTCTTACTTTTTCAGTAGAAGTTTTCTGGAGAGCGCGTTGCATTCTGGCCATTTTCCCAGCTTCCTGTACATCTCCATGCACTTGTTTTCTCTGCTCTGGAGCGCGCTGGTTAACTTGTCTAAATATAATACACACACAGACACACACACCCCAAAATGAAAATTCACATTAAGGAACATGTCGATTTCAGAAACAAAATCCCCTTTCATCCCGCAAAAATTGGACCGTAGGGAAAGTTCATTGGGGTTTAATTTCAAAACCGCCTTGTATTATATAACCAGAGATGCAAAATATCTGGCACAGAGAGGAGACACGTTTGTAGATGAGGCCATGATAAAAGCACATCGCTTTGCAAATCGAGGCTGAACACTGAACTGCAGGCAACCCTTTGTGTGTGTCAGATTACATCTCTTTCACAAAGGCACCGGAAAATCTTACCTCCCAATTTTCCTCTCACAACATCCAGAGCTTCTTGGTATTTTTCCAAGCGTTCTAGGATCATGTAGTAAAGTTCCACCTAGTGAAGAGCAAGAGGAAGAGATAAGTCAAGAGGAGAGAGAGAATAACCTGCCACCATTAACTCCACTAATTTATCTTTAAGAAGCGGAGAGATATTTCTTGGACTAATAAATTGTGCCATAAACCGAAATCATTTTATGGCCACAGATGTTGAGCTTAAATAGATAGATAGATAAATAGATAGATAGATATTTTATTTGTATGCCGCCCTTTTCCCTGGGGGGACTCAGGGCGGCTCACAGTTCAGGGGGAGGGAGGACAAACCATGTTAAACACATAAAACAATACATCGTTAAAAGCACAACATTCATACAATTCGGGTGGGGTCAATATCTTTAACCCCAGGCCTGTCGGGACAGCCAGGTTTTAAGGGCTGTGCGGAAGGTCTGGAGGGTGGTGAGGGTACGAATCTCCACGGGGAGATCGTTCCATTGGGTCGGGGCTACCACCGAGAAGGCCCTCCTCCTAGAATTGGGGGGAAAAAAGTCTTACTTCTGCTTCAGCTTCGATTTTATCTTCTTTCACCATTTTTTCTACCATCCTTTCAGCTAGGGGTAAAAACATGGTTTTTGAGAGCTTTTCATCCTGCGCAGATATTGACTGCAAGAAAAAAACACATAGAACTGCCATATAGAGAACCAGCCCGCCGTCTGGCTAACATAAACACCCTAAGTTTTCTCTAGAGGAGCCAAAGCAAGCAAGGCGAATCGCACCCCTCTTTCCAATTCACCACAGGCCCAATGCAAAACATTAGTTTCGGGTGAAACCCCCCGACCCAATGAGAAGAATGATCAGACAACCGGCTGCGGTTTTATGCTCATTATTCCAGAAGAGCAGTGACAGGCACACCAGATAGATCCACTGAGGCTGAGCAGCAACTTGGTAAGAAGAAATGGGCCACCCTGTGTATGGCAGTGCACATGGCCATTCGGCTGTCCTGACTGCTTCACGTGACAGCCAATTGTCAGATTTCACCCCTTTCTCAAAGGATTCCTTGTAAATCCTCAACTAACATATGAATCTCAAACTCCAGTTCCAGAATTCAGATGTTCAATGGGAGGGAGGGAGAGAGAGGAAAGCGTAATGAAGTTTCTTTTTCCCTTTTCTTCACCCCAGAACGGGCTGCAGGTAGCACTCACCATCTCTGCTTCTGTATGACTCAAGTGAGAATTTAGGAGTCTGCAGAAGAACCCTTGCATTTCCCAGTAGAGAAATGTTATCATTTCACAGCATGCTCTCATCTAATTTGTTGATCAAATTGCACTGTGAAGACAAGATTTAACGTAGCCCACTCTTAACCTACAGCCCTAACCACGTGATCCCTGTAAATCTGGAAGACACCAAGTTAAGAAAGGCTGTGCCGCTGTATTACAGCCTGTGCTTGCGACATATAGAATCTATGTCTCCCTAGCATTTCCCCATATTTCAATTGGAAAGTGAACCAATTCCAAAGACAATTTACTCTCCCCCTGAAAGGTGGCACCTACCTGCATTATTAAACTCATCACGGACCAAAAATAGTATGGGTTTTTAGGGACAATCTTGTAAAGGGCCATTCCAGCCTGGAAAAGAAGAAGACACAAATCCAGATGACAGAGACGGTCACAAAAGCTAGAATGGCCTCCAAGGAGAGCCTTTGCACAGTTCCAAAGCGTTTGCTGACAGGAAGGGAAGGAATGACAAGAGGCTCCCTTCTGTTAATGTTCTGGACTGGAGGATCGCAATTTAGATGGGCAGGAGCTGTCACCACCACCCTCTTCTGTCTTTCTCCGGCCTGGCCCTAACTGCCACTTTAGGCATTTGCTTTGAGAGGGAACAGGAAACAGCAACCAAAACTCTCCCGTAACCTGACACTCCCTGATGTCAAATAAATTCCCTTCCAAAGGTCTGCTCAGCAATTCCCTCCGGCTGAAAGAGGTGAAATTTGGCATTTCTTGGGTGACATATGAAAAAGAAGCCGGGGTCTCCTTGGAGGAAGAAACATGCCTATGATGCGGGCAAGTACCTGCTGCATCTTCTTATATTCTCCGACTCTCGCGTAAGCCATGAAGAGATGGGAATGGTATTCCTCACTGCTGGGAACTTTCTTCACAGCCGCCTCGTAGAGTTTCGTGACCAGCTCGGCTGAAAGCAAATATTCTAAGCATTAAAAGTAGGCAGGTGAAGACTTAAGAGCCCCTCCCTTACTGGAACAGGGCTGAAAGATTCGGCACCTTGAGACATTCTCTTCTTGGGGAGGGGGGGGGGCACCGGGGCGTGGCATCCGTGACCCCCAACCACCCTCCCGGAGGACTGCAATACCTACTCTCAGCTGGCAGTTTGAAGGATCGTGTTTAACCACACTTTAATTCCCCAGAATATTTTGGAGCCATAAAATGGTTCCCTGGCCTAGACGTTTGGCATTATGATTAATATTAGAGCCGAGGTGGCGCAGTGGTTAAATGCAGCACTGCAGGCTACTTCAGCTGACTGCAGTTCGGCGGTTCAAATCTCACCGGCTCAGGGTTGACTCAGCCTTCCATCCTTCCGAGGTGGGTGAAATGAGGACCCAGATTGTTGGGGGCAATATGCTGACTCTCTGTAAACCGCTTAGAGAGGGCTGAAAGCTCTATGAAGCGCTATATAAGTCTAACTGCTAATATTAGGAAATCCTGCCACAAGCGAGCAAAACAACTTAATTCAGAAATTGTTTCTGCTTGCAAATATTCAAATATTTCTTTTCAAATATTTCTTTGAACGAAGAGTTATTACTAAAATCTTGGCAAAACAGGATCTGTGGTGATTTCTGAGACGACCCTTTCTTCAATACATGGAAGAAGAGCCGATGAGATGCGTGTGGATCAGAACACAGAGACAGAGTGCTTTGAAATGGAAATAAAAAACCCCGCAGGGCTCAGGGCAGCTGGGAAACGTACGCCGGTGCATTTCTCGATACAGGATTGTCAACGCCTGCAAGGAATTGTCATCGGTGGGTTCAAGGCCTGCTACTTCTTGGGCCAAAGTAAACGCTTCCTCTTGCCTCCCAGTTCTTTGCAGGCCAATTGCTTTCAGAACCTGCATCCAGATGAGAGAACATTTTAAGAGGTAACTGTCAGTGGGGAGGATGCTCATGAAAAATCCCATCTCGAGAATAATCAGCAAAGAAGGTTCGAGGTTCATTTTATTTATATTCTTATTCATTTATAAGAAATGGTCTGGTGGGTCAAACGTTAAATCTCAGAAGCTGGACACCAACTCCGATTTGCCTTAGGATGCTAAGCCATGCGGAGGAGGACAAATACGTTGAAGAAGAATTACTTTGGCAAACCAGAGCTTATGACCAACATCACCGGAGAGGGGGGGAAAACAGGAGCAACAAAGGCAATGTTGCAGAGGGGGAAAAAACTGCCCCACAAAGGAGGACTTCAAAGCTTTAAAGTCTGCAGCCCTGGCTGCCCCACCCAGCCCAACCCTTTCTAGGGAGGTGGCAGACAGAAAGCAGACTCTGGCCCTTGCTTATTCAAGATTTAAGACAAAGACAACTCAACGAAATAAACTCACGGTGAGCTCACCTTAGCACAGTGAAGATCTCTGTGTTTTTTTAGCAGTTTGTCTGCCTGCTGGATTGCCATTTTATTATTGCCGTTATCAAGATAATCTAAAGAAAAGAAGGGAGAGGGAATTACCACAGGCTGTAAAGTTGAGAATCAGCTCTCCCCCCCCCACATGGCAAGGGTTTCCAGGTTAGCTGGACTACAATTCCCATCCCTGTTGTAATGGGCAAAGTAACCGCAATGGGCTCCCTCTAATACATCAGTAGGGCATCTTTCTGAGAACAGCTTATTCTCCGTGGAGAAGTTTTCTCGTTTGGATTAGAAGAGAGTGGCAGCTCTTGGTTTCTGGTGAAAAATGAGTGACTTCCTCTAATATTTGGCGACTCTTCGGTGGTTGCTTAACATGAGGGTCAACATCTTTAAACCGAACTCATTCTTTCACAAGCCACAGTTAGAAGGTGTTTAATGTCCAGCTTCCAATGTGACTTGCTGGAAGAGAACTCCTAGTTATGAGGGGTCCTTGATGCTCTGTTGAGCATGGCTGATTTCTCCTTTATTGATAACTTCTCATCAATCTATCATACTGAACAAACCCACGGGAGAAGCTCCTATGGATTAACCAATCTTGCTGGTAAGAGGAACCAAGAAGGCCTTTTTTCATGACCTAGCACAGTGTTTTTCAACCTTTTTTGTGCAAAGGCACACTTTTTTCATGAAAAAAATCACGAGGCACACCACCATTAGAAAATGTTAAAAAATTTTAACTCTGTGCCTATATTGACTATATATAAAGTAATTCTCCCACGGCACACCTTACACTATGTCACGGCACACTAGTGTGCCACGGCACAGTGGTTGAAAAACACTGACCTAGCATGAAGCATAAACAATATGAATCCCATCTATGACAGATGCAAAAAGAGATTCTTAATAAGGGAACTTTGTGGATATTTTGTCACCATATCAAAGGAGCAGAGAATTAAAAAGACGTGAGTCAGCCACAACAAATTACTTCAAAACTGTGAATTCAAGCCCTTGATTATTAAGTATGATTCCCAGACTGGATTTGAGAAAGTCAACAAAGTTTAATGAAGCTTCTATACCACAAATTAAAACAAAAAGCAAACTAACGCCAAGGGAAAAACGCTTAGCTCTCATTAAAGAAGGTATTAAATGAGATGAAATCAGAACTTGCCTGGACATTACATTAAATGTAAATGTAGTTATATCAAAAAAACATGTGTTTTCATGACACGTACCAATTAACACTAACATTGTTTTGAAATATTATTCAAAATACTACTAAATTGCTTCCAATCTCTTTCAGCATTGTCTTTCAATACAGAATTTGTCCAACACTGTGGTGTTCATATCTCCAATTTAGAAACGTATCTGATACGTACATATGATGTTACGCATTTTAAAAAATGGCTGAGAAACCTACTTTCCCATTAGAGAGACTGACTGCTCGAAGATTATTTTTCGGAAGCACAGGCAGTTTTTTCAAATGTAACATTAAGCAGCTCTGACCTAATTCTTGTGGAAAAGAACCGAGTAGAGACAAAACTCTGAAAATACAGACTTTCAGGAGAAACGCAGAAACAGCCAGGATAGCTGGGCCTGTAAATATGTACCTTGAAAGTTTGCATTATCAGAAAAAAAAATCCCAGATCTGCCCCAAAGCAATGCTTCTCACCCCCTCCCAACTAGCCTTTTTTTGTAACTGACAAGTTAGGCAACACTGATTTTAGGCTAGCCTCTCTCTTTGTTGAGCCTCTCCTGCCAATACTACCTTTTATCTCATTCATCGATCGATGCAAAACTGTAAATCACCCTGTCCATTTTTAGTCAATACAAAGATAGAAAAGTGGCATTGTGCAATACTGTACAAAGCCACTTTCTTAAGCAAGAAAAGTCATGTACTGGGGAGAGACAAATTAACCTGACCGCTGCCTCTGAATGAAAGAAACCACTCCTCATGAGCTTTCGGCTTACTGGGAAAAGCAGCGACAGAGGCTCGCGCAACAGAAGTGAAATATGAAGCAATCAAGTCAAACAGCGTGAGGGATATACATAACCTAAAGCAAAATAATAATTAATACTTGGACTGGATTGGAAGATCACACGTGTAAGAAAAGAGGCCTTCAGGAGGCATGGTGAAAGGACAGCTCAGGCATCTCACCAAACTATCCCTGATCAAGAGATAGATCAGAAATCTTGTATTTATAGGTCAGTCTTTAAAATCAGTTCTTTGGGAAAGGCGCTTAGGAGAACCAGGCACCAAATTACGTGTCTTCTAGAGCCGTGTTTCTCAACCTTGGCAACTTGAAGATGTCTGGACTTCAACTCCCAGAATTCCCCAGCAGTGGTTAGGACAGTGTTTCTCAACCTTGTCAACTTGAAGATGTCCGGACTTCAACTCCCAGAATTCCCCAGCCAGCATTCGCTGGCTGGGGAATTCTGGGAGTTGAAGTCCAGACATCTTCAAGTTGCCAAGGGTGAGAAACACTGTTCTAGAGAGCCTGAATTGCTTTCACTCTTCCGTTTCTTGTGGAGCAAAATAAACACATATTTAAAAAATACTTTCCACCTTGTATTTACTTCTTTGTCACCATCTAACTTATAAAGTTATGTTCTAAAGCTATCTAACCCCCAGGGTGCTCACAATCAAAGAGGAAGTCCTGCAAGGAGCTAAACTTCAAACCAATTCCTGTTTCTGCAAATTTAATATAAGTTCCCGGAGGTCCCTATTTCAATTTCTGTAGGACTCCTTCATCAATGATTTTCTGGGGGGTGCCTTTTCCCCTCCCCACTCCAACTCCAACAACTCTGTACTTGGCCAGCAACCCCTGAAAAATGTGGGAAGGATGTGTGTGTGTGTGTGTGTGTGTACATATACATAAACATGCCTATAAAAAAAAGAGAAGGCAAACATTTTACGGTGGTATCAGACTCCTTCTTTCTAAATCATAGCTGGCTGAAAAGGTACAATAAACCACATTCTTTGGAGAGCGGCTACAAAACTGTGGAAAAGCAAAAAAAAAACAAAAACACACCTTTAAGCACGCTGCATATTAATAGGAGTAAAATCAGCACTTTTGGTAGCCTGGGCTCAGAAGGAGCCTTTGCACCCCCTACTTCATGAGGACATGAGGTCCATCACAAAAAGAGAGGGGGGGGGTCTGCTCCCCAAAGGCTTGGAATAGATAGATAGATAAGTAGGTAGATAGAATGGATAGATAGATAGATAGATGATATGTAGATTATATAATGTGTGTATGTGTGTTGCATTTGACACTAAATACATATACATACATACATACACACACAATTATAGATAGATAGATAAATAGATAAGTAGGTAGATAGAATGGATAGATAGATGATATATAGGTAGATAGATGATATATATATATATGTGTGTGTGTGTTGCATTTGACACTAAATACATACATACATACATACATACATACATACCCAGACACACACACACAATTATAGATAGATAGATAAGTAGGTAGATAGATGATATATAGGTATATAGGTATATAGGTATATAGGTATATATGTTGCATTTGACACTAAATACATACACACACACATACACAAACAATTTAGATAGATAGATAGATAGATAGATAGATAGATAGATAGATAGATAGATAGATAAGTAGGTAGATAGAATGGATAGATTATATATATATATATATGTTGCATTTGACACTAAATACATACATACATACATACATACATACATACATACATACATACATACATACATACCCAGACACACACACACAATTATAGATAGATAGATAAGTAGGTAGATAGATGATATATAGGTATATAGGTATATATGTTGCATTTGACACTAAATACATACACACACACATACACAAACAATTTAGATAGATAGATAGATAGATAGATAGATAGATAGATAGATAGATAGATAGATAGATAAGTAGGTAGATAGAATGGATAGATAGATTATATATATATATATATATATATATATATATATATATATATATATATATATATATATATATATATATATATATATATATATATATATATATATATATATGTTGCATTTGACACTAAATACATACATACACACACACAATATTTATATTACAATTATTTATAGAATTGTGTTGCTGGACCTTCAACCCTCTTCCGTTCTTTTTTTGGGGGGGGGGGATTTCTCCATGATTGTCCCAGGTAAAACTTTACCGAGCTTTCCAGGTTCTCCCCTCCACCCGAAATCTTTCCCAATAAAGACACTGGGGATTTTTGGGGGGAAGGGGGGTTTCCTCTCTCCTTCCCCTCCAAAATCAAGGCTTTTGCTCACCCCCGATTTAAGGCCACTGTGGGGGGTGGTGGAGGATGAGGTCTCCCCAAAGCCCTTTAAAGGCGCCTCCATCCCCCGCACTCGTGCAAAACAAAGCCCTTAAAAAGGGGGGCCCCCATCCCGCGGGGGTCGCAGGGGAGGAGACCCCTCTAGATGGCACCCCGATGCCCCCTCAACCTCTCCCTCAGGAAAGGCCCCCCCTCCCACCCCGAGAGAGGCCTGCTCTTCCTCCCCCCCCCCAGCACCCAGGGAGACCGGGGAGGGGGAGCGTCCCGGGAAAGGTCCCGGCTCCAGGCGCGGCCCTCGGAGAGGCGTCCACGGGGCCTTCCCCTCCTCTCCCCCCCCACCCTCGAGCAGGCCCGGCGTGAGGGGGAAAGGCGGGAAGAGCGCGCGCCTGGAGGGGCCTACCGTAGATGGGCCGCAGGCGCCGGTCGTTCGGGTCCTGCACATGGCCCCGCGCACCCGCCACCGCTGCCGCCGCCGCCGCCATGATGAGAGCGCAGAACCGCAGCGCGCAGCCGCCGCCGCCGCCACCGCCGGGCCTGCTCGCCTGCCTCTGCTCTCCCCTCTCTCCCCTCTCTCCCGCACGGACGCCTGGCGGGGCGGGCCGAGGGCGGGCGGGAGGCGGCGCGTCGCCAGGCGAAAAAGAGATGCAAAGCAGCCCGGCACAACGGCCCCGCGAGGTGGGCCTGCTCTGGCCCGCCAGCCTCGCGTAGTAGTCGCCCCCCCTCAGGCTTTTGCGGCCTTCGAGGCCTCCGTTGGAGTCTTTGGGGAGGAGGAGAAGGAATCCCCTCAGCTGTGGGTCGTTGAAGCCCCCAGACTCCGGGGAGGGGGTGGATCTCTTTTTTTGGGGGGGGGGATCCCCTCAGCTTTGATTACCGTAATATGATTAATGTTATTTATTAAAGTAACAGCCGTATCTATGAAAACCATCAATTCCCAAATTTGGATGGTGTGTGTGTGTGGGGGGGGGGATTTGTCCCCTCAACTCTGATTATTATAACTTAACAGACACCAATAAAGCCCACCGGCTCTTAAATTTGTGAGGCGTTCAACTTATTATTATTAAAATAATATCTATGAAAACCATCAATTCCCAAATTTGGATGGTGTGGGGGGGGGATTTGTCCCCTCAACTCTGATTAAAATTATAACTAACAATCACCAATAAAGCCCACCAGCTCTTAGATTTGATTGTGAGGCGTTCAACTTATTAATATTATTATTATTAAAGTAATAATATCTATGAAAACCATCAATTCCCAAATTTGGATGGTGTGGGGGGGGGGATTTGTCCCCTCAACTCTGATTATTATAACTTAACAGTCACCAATAAAGCCCACCGGCTCTTAAATTTGATTGTGAGGCGTCCAACTTATTATTATTATTAAAGTAATAATATTTATGAAAGCCATCAATTCCCAAATTTGGATGGTAAAATTTGTGTGTGGGGGGGGGATTCGTCCCCTCAACTCTGATTATTATAACTTAACAGTCACCAATAAAGCCCACCGGCTCTTAAATTTGATTGTGAGGCGTCCAACTTATTATTATTATTAAAGTAATAATATTTATAAAAGCCATCAATTCCCCCAATGTGGCTGTGAGGTAGGGGGGTTTGTCCCCTCAAAACTCTTTTGAGTATTATAATATTATAACTGTTCAACCAACAAGTGAAGGTCACCAACTCTTAAATTTGGGTCTGTGAGGAGTGATCCCTTCAACTTTGGATTATTATTATTAATAATATTATTATTAATATTCAACTAATAGCAATATTTACCAAATATTTACGGAGTCCTTCGGAATGGGGGGAGGCATATAAATTTTGATAATACATAAATTTTTGATAATAAATAATAAGCCACTAATTCCTAATTTGGAAATGTGAAGTGTTATCCATTCCGCTTTGACAATAATTACTATTATTTATGAAAGTTATTGATTTGAGGATGCATCTCCTCAGCTCTGGTTCTCCTTCCAATACTTAAAACCCAAAGGTTCTTAATTGAAGATCTGTCATACCCTCAACTCTGACTATTATTTATATCCAAACAATAGCAATATTTATGAAAACCACCCACTCCTAAAATTTCAACCCTTAATTTGGATCTGCAATGGATTATCTCAAATTGTCAGGTTGTGCCAATAGTGGGCTCAATGGACAGAATATAGAAGAGCCTGATGAGAAATGGGCCCTGATCAATACTTCCAAAGTGATAACTAAAAGATGGCTAAAATATCTGCATATCTTAAGCACCACTCAAACGAGAGATATAAACGAGACTGGAAAAAAAATGGATTGATTATATACAAAATAAATACAGGACTAAGAAATTCCAGATAGCTTACGATTAAGATAAAGAATATGACAAGGGGTGTTAGATTTTAATGTATTATGATTGTACATGTATACTGTTTTCTCTTATTTTTTCTTTAAAACTAGGATATGTTAAGTATATTGATATGGAAGCATAAATACCATCAATATAGAATGGAGTTTGCTCAGAAGCGGAAATACACCAAGGAGAGGAAGAGTGTGAAGCAGAGAAGAAAGATGGGAAGAGAGGGATAGGAGAGAGGGTAAGGGGGGAAGATGAGGAGTGGAATGAAGAGAGAGGAGAAGGAGAAAGGAAGGGGAAGTAGAGTAGGAAAGGAGGATGGAGGGAAGAAAGGAGATAGGAGAGAGGCAGAAGAAAGAGGTGTATGGAGAGCAGAAGAGCCAATAATGGGTTTTTATCTTTCTAGGCGTTGATGGCAAGAGGAACTGATGTAATTACTACTTAATACAATAGGATACTGGCTATGTAATAGTATACATGTGGTTTTATGTTATGAAAATGGAAAATAAAAAAGTATTTGACAAAGTGATAACTTTTGACAACTGAATTCAGCAGGAGATTCAGAGATGCCGCGTGGTCATTCAGATTCCTGTAGGGTGGATGCACATGCTACTCTAGTGTTTCATGTTGAAAACTGTTCCCGTAAGAGGAGATCCAGCTGTTGGGGGTATGTGAGCCCCACCTTTCATATTCACACCTGGATCCCAGGTCACGACAGTAAAAGAAAAATCCTTTATTAGGATAAATCCGCCAAGCAAAATGACTTCCTTTGGCTCTCTTTTGACATTTGCACAGTTTCTTTTTATTTCTTACATATTACATTATACAAATTACATATAATCAGCTGATTCTTTTTTTTTTTTTTGCTTTCAAGTTAAAGCAGTGTTTTTCAACCTTGGCAACTTGAAGATGTCTGGACTTCAACTCCCAGAATTCCCCAGCCAGCATTCGCTGGCTGGGGAATTCTGGGAGTTGAAGTCCAGACATCTTCAAGTTGCCAAGGTTGAAAAACACTGAGTTAAAGAACTATGTTGTTTGAGTGGAAAACAATTACAGAAATACTGAATTAAGCTTAGGTTAGGAACTGGAAGGTAACACTAATTTGAGTTTGTTTTTTCATTTTTTTCAGAACCTGTTTCAGTTGCATCTCGGTAAGGTCCAAGCTAAGATTTCTCCTGTGCAGCAAGACAGGTAAGATGATCTGCCAGCCCAGATAAAACGGCCATGTGAATTTAATAATTTGCATGTTTCTCAGCCTTAAACTCTGGGAATTAAAGTCCGTGCAGTTTAAAGTGCCCAAGGTTGAGAAACAGGGCTGAGATCTTATCTGGTCTCCAAAGGTTAATTCCAAGTAGTAATATTCTGAGTAAGGTGGCATCATATAGACTGGAGCTTCTGATACAGCAGGAAAATTTTAACCAAAGTATAATATTCAGCCTTTAAATGTGCAGGCAGGTCATCTTTTGTACCCAAACCTTTAAAAAATGCGTTCAGAAGGTTAAAAAGTAAAGGATACGAGTCTCTGTTCCTGCTGCCTAGCAACTCAGACAGCAGACAAAGCAAGGCTAAATGGGCAGGTATATATGCAGATGAGCTGCAACATAGCATTGTGGTAGCAAACCTGGGAGGAGTGAGAGGATGGGGGCAGAAGACAAATTTCCTTCTTGGATCCCAAACAGCAAGTCTGCCCTATGATTACATTATGATTATGTCTGTTCTGGAGGACTGGAAGGTGCTGAGCTATAGTCACCGTGGGCTTGAGGGCAGAGGTGAGGAGGGGCAGCGAGGCAGCCGTGCAACCCCAACTCATACTTACCTGGCAGGGGAGATGCCATGATTATGGTGCCTGTGTTGCTAGAGGCAGTAGCCAGGTTGGTGGTGGAGTTCCCCAGACTATGGGTATTGGGGGACTTTAATCTACCGTCTCCTGGTGAACACTCAGGTGGGGCACAGGAGTTCATGGACTGCATGACAACCATGGACTTGACCCAAGTAGTTGAGGGTCTAACTCGCATGCTCGACCCTTGTATTTCTCTCGGGGCAGTGGAGATGTGATCTTGAGTTAAGGGGAATAGAGACCTTGTCATGGTCAGATCATTCCTTGCTGAGGCTTGACTTCAGGACGCTACTCCCCCTTTGCAGGGAGGTGGAGCCGATTAAGTGGTTCCGCCCCAGGCGCCTGATGGACCCGGTGGGATTTCAGAGGGAGCTTGGAGAGATACCTGACTCCCTTGTCCGCAATCCCAGTCTTTGGTTGCTGCCTGGAATGTTGCGGCGGCTGAGGCACTGGATCGGATTGCGCCTTTGAGGCCTCTCCTCGGCAGATTATTGTGTGGATGCAAAGATGAATAATAAAACACATGAAAAGTGACATTTATTGAAGTAAACTCTTGTTCAATAATAAAGAAGGGGGAGCTCAGCTCCATCTCAGCTCAACAGAGCCACATGAAGGGATTTCGGTGGTCCCTCCCTCCCCTCCTGTGGCTCCAATAGAAAGTCTACTTACACGCCAGAGGCGTGACGATTGCAAAAGGACGCAGACAGGCATGCAAATGATTGCATGCAAAGGCATTGTGGGATCAAAAACGGGGTGCAAATCCGAGCTGGGAAAGCACCCCAACGCTCTGTGCGAGCAAACTGGGGAGAGGCAGGATCTCGGCTGAGCCTTTCTCAAGCCAGCTGGGAATCTTTGGGCAAAGTCGCCGTGGGCTGGAGGGCAGAGGCGAGGAGGGGCAGGGGGGCAGCCGTGCAGCCCCAACTCATACTTACCTGGCAGGGGAGACACCATGATCACGAAGGTGGTTTTCCCAGGGTGAGGCTCATCCATTGCACTCCGGGTGTGCTGACCCCTGCGATTTCCCCAAATGCGGGAAACTCGACTGCATAATTTGTGGTAGTGGGGGACTGCGTTCGCGCTTTCCCCTGATTCTCCTGGTTCAAAAGACAGAAAAGTTCTTTTTATAATTTCTTCTTTGTTGGGGCTTTTGTGATAGCGATATCCTTCTCTGATACTGAGCTACATGGGAAAGTGACACGGAGCTTAAGATGGTGATAGTGTTTCTTCATTTCTTATCAACAATATCTGCCTGGCTTTCAATTGATGTCTTTTTCCTAAAGATTTGCGAAGGAGCCCCTCTTTAATTTCACGTCTCAAGAATCTTTGTATTGCATAAATGGTCAGCAGATAGGAAATTAGGAGAAAATAAACAGAATAAAAAGGTGTGGATATATTTTCATCACTTTTTGGTACATTCAGTGTGAAGTAAAAAAAAAAGAAAAGAAAATCAAGCAAAGGGAACAATCCAACAATGGAAATCACCAATAGTAGCAGTTTTTTCTTAAAGAAGAACGCAAGGAAGAAAATTATTGTGCACAATATTATTGTGTGTGGATGCAAAGATGAATAATAAAACACATGAAAAGTGACATTTGTGGAAGTAAACTCTGTTAAATGATAAAGAGGAGGGGGAGCTCGGCTCCATCTCTGCTCAACTGAGCCACATGAAGGGATTTCGGTGGTCCCTCCCTCCCCTCCTGTGGCTCCAATAGAAAGTCTACTTACCCGCCAGAGGCGTGGCGATTGCAAAAGGAGGCAGACAGGCATGCAAATGATTGCATGCGAAGGCATTGTGGGATCAAAAACGGGGTGCAACTCCGAGCTGGGAAAGCACCCCAACGCTCTGTGTGAGCAAACTGGGCCGAGGCAGGATCTCGGCTGAGCCTTCTCAAGCCGGCTGGGAATCTTTGGGCAAAGTCGCCGTGGGCTGGAGGGCAGAGGCGAGGAGGGGCAGGGGGGCAGCCGTGCAGCCCCAACTCATACTTACCTGGCAGGGGAGACACCATGATCACGAAGGTGGTTTTCCCAGGGTGAGGCTCATCCATTGCACTCCGGGTGTGCTGACCCCTGCGATTTCCCCAAATGCGGGAAACTCGACTGCATAATTTGTGGTAGTGGGGGACTGCGTTCGCGCTTTCCCCTGATTCTCCTGGTTCAAAAGACAGAAAAGTTCTTTTTATAATTTCTTCTTTGTTGGGGCTTTTGTGATAGCGATATCCTTCTCTGATACTGAGCTACATGGGAAAGTGACACGGAGCTTAAGATGGTGATAGTGTTTCTTCATTTCTTATCAACAATATCTGCCTGGCTTTCAATTGATGTCTTTTTCCTAAAGATTTGCGAAGGAGCCCCTCTTTAATTTCACGTCTCAAGAATCTTTGTATTGCATAAATGGTCAGCAGATAGGAAATTAGGAGAAAATAAACAGAATAAAAAGGTGTGGATATATTTTCATCACTTTTTGGTACATTCAGTGTGAAGTAAAAAAAAAAGAAAAGAAAATCAAGCAAAGGGAACAATCCAACAATGGAAATCACCAATAGTAGCAGTTTTTTCTTAAAGAAGAACGCAAGGAAGAAAATTATTGTGCACAATATTATTGTGTGTGGATGCAAAGATGAATAATAAAACACATGAAAAGTGACATTTGTGGAAGTAAACTCTGTTAAATGATAAAGAGGAGGGGGAGCTCGGCTCCATCTCTGCTCAACTGAGCCACATGAAGGGATTTCGGTGGTCCCTCCCTCCCCTCCTGTGGCTCCAATAGAAAGTCTACTTACCCGCCAGAGGCGTGGCGATTGCAAAAGGAGGCAGACAGGCATGCAAATGATTGCATGCGAAGGCATTGTGGGATCAAAAACGGGGTGCAACTCCGAGCTGGGAAAGCACCCCAACGCTCTGTGCGGGGAAACTGGGCCGAGGCAGGATCTCGGCTGAGCCTTCTCAAGCCGGCTGGGAACCTTTGGGCAAAGTCGCCGTGGGCTGGAGGGCAGAGGCGAGGAGGGGCAGGGGGGCAGCCGTGCGGACCCAACTCATACTTACCTGGCAGGGGAGACACCATGATCACGAAGGTGGTTTTCCCAGGGTGAGGCTCATCCATTGCACTCCGGGTGTGCTGACCCCTGCGATTTCCCCAAATGCGGGAAACTCGACTGCATAATTTGTGGTAGTGGGGGACTGCGTTCGCGCTTTCCCCTGATTCTCCTGGTTCAAAAGACAGAAAAGAGAATTTGATTTTTTGTGCTTGTTGTTTCATTTGTTATTCCAGCAGAGAATTTTTTTTTACTAGTGTTTGTTTATTGATTTTATAAGCTATCCTTATCAAGTAGGATTTCCACTGGGAGTTGAAAGTGGAAGATACATTTATGCTCAGTTGGGAAGTGAAATAATAAATGCAGGCAGACTTCTTAGCATCTTTATCATCCAAGGGGAAGAAATGCGTCTTGATTAGATTATCTATTGTTCTTTTTCAGTTCTTTCGTCTTTAGTTTATCCTGATGCTTTATTCCTTCTTTGGATGGCTGTAGGAGAATTCTATTTAACCTATATGCAGAGCACAGCCTGAGAGAGGCGGGGCTAGATGAATCAAAAGTTGGAATTAAGATTGCCGGGAGAGAAATATCAACAACCTCAGATATGCAGATGATACCACTCTAAGGGCAGAAAGTGAAGAGGAACTAAAGAGCCTCTTGATGCGGGTGAAGGAGGAGAGTGCAAAACTCAACCTTAAGAAAACTAAGATCCTGGCATCCGGCCCTCTCAATCCCTGGCAAATAAATGGGGGAGAAATGGAAGTAGTGACATATTTTATTTTCCTGGGCTCCAAGATCACCGCAGATGGGGACTGCAGCCAAGAAATAAAAAGACGCTCGCTCCTGGGGAGGAAAGCGATGGCAAATATAGACAGCATACTAAAAAGCAGAGACGTCCCCCTGCCATAGCCCGGCCCCAACAGTCTGAGGGACCATTATCCCTCCTTAATTCACCATTGGAGGGTGTCCATGTGTTTCCAAAAAATTTGAGGATCCCTGGCCTGGAGGAACATTGTCCATGGGGTTGGGATGGGTCAGACACGACTTCGCGACTAACAATAGGAGAATTCTAGAGGAGAGGTGGCATAAATATTAAAAGATAAATTGCACTAAGCCTCTTAATATTTTTACCTAGAGATAAAAGAAATCCAAAAGCGTGTAAAAAGGGAGAGCAGGTGTGTGTGTGTGTGTTGTGTGTGTGTGTGTGTGTTCTGTTTCTGAACATTTTGGAGAACAGAAATTCTCCTCGCCTGATAAATGGAGCTGCATTTTTTGGGGGGATCTCCTGGGCCTCTGTTGGATCCTCTGAAAAAGGACGCATATTGATAAGGGTGAAGGTTGACTCTCTGAAGTGAAAGTTCTTTGAAGATGAAAGAGAAATTCTAGTTTGTTTCCATTCGCTTTCCTCCTCCGGTGAGCAATCCTGGGCTGAGATCTAGGGACAGAGCTGCCTCTGGGAGAAAGCATGACAGCCCAAAGGAACTGAGGTGTTTAAGAGTGAGCAGGTTACCCACTAATGGGATCAAAAAGTAGCAGGCGCCCAGTTGCTAAGGTTGATGCTGCCAGTCAGAATGCGGAGCAGATTCCCTGCAGGCTACAAAGGGAAAGAATCCTAATGACTCCCCCTCCCCGCTGCTTTATTGTGCCTTAGCGGATACAGTCCCCCGCGTAACTGAGTGATGCAAGCACACATGCAAATATATATATTGCAAGGCATTGTGGGATCAAAAACGGGGTGCAAATCCGAGCTGGGAAAGCACCCCAACGCTCTGTGCGAGCAAACTGGGGAGAGGCAGGATCTCGGCTGAGCCTTTCTCAAGCCGGCTGGGAATCTTTGGGCAAAGTCGCCGTGGGCTGGAGGGCAGAGGCGAGGAGGGGCAGGGGGGCAGCCGTGCTGACCCAACTCATACTTACCTGGCAGGGGAGACACCATGATCACGAAGGTGGTTTTCCCAGGGTGAGGCTCATCCATTGCACTCCGGGTGTGCTGACCCCTGCGATTTCCCCAAATGCGGGAAACTCGACTGCATAATTTGTGGTAGTGGGGGACTGCGTTCGCGCTTTCCCCTGATTCTCCTGGTTCAAAAGACAGAAAAGTTCTTTTTATAATTTCTTCTTTGTTGGGGCTTTTGTGATAGCAATATCCTTCTGAATACTGAGCTACATGGGAAAGTGACATGGAGCTTAAGATGGTGATAGTGTTTCTTCATTTCTTATCAACAATATCTGCCTGGCTTTCAATTGATGCCTTTGCCGTCTCTTTAATTTCAAATCCCAAGAATCTTTGTAGAAAGGGAAAAGAAGGTGGTGTTACAATAGGCGGAAGGGATGGGAAATAAAGCAACCCAAACCGTATATTGTAACCTATTAAATGAAATAACAAATGTATAAGAATGACAAAGGTAATGAAGAATAACAATTATGTGAATGTATACTTAAAATGGTCTCTAAGAGAATAAAAAGTTAAAACTTTTGGAGAAAAAAAGGATCTTTGCATTGCATAAACGGTCAGCAGATAGGAAATTAGGAGAAAATAAACAGAATAAAAAGGTGTGGATACATTTTCATCACTTTTTGGTACATTCAGTGTGAAGTTAAAAAAAAAAAGAATAGAAAATCAAGCAAAGGGAACAATCCAACAATGGAAATCACCAATAGTAGCAGTTTCTTCTTAAAGAAGAACGCAAGGAAGAAAATTATTGTGCACAATATTATTGTGTGGATGCAAAGGTGAATAATAAATATTAATAAATACCAAATACCAAATAAAACACATGAAAAGTGACATTTGTGGAAGTAAACTCTTGTTCAATAATAAAGAGGAGGGGGAGCTTGGCTCCATCTCTGCTCAACGGAGCCACATGAAGGGATTTCGGTGGTCCCTCCCTCCCCTCCTGTGGCTCCAATAGAAAGTCTACTTACCCGCCAGAGGCGTGACGATTGCAAAAGGACGCAGAGAGGCATGCAAATGATTGCATGCGAAGGCATTGTGGGATCAAAAACGGGGTGCAAATCCGAGCTGGGAAAGCACCCCAACACTTTGTGTGAGCAAACTGGGCCGAGGCAGGATCTCGGCTGAGCCTTTCTCAAGCCAGCTGGGAATCTTTGGGCAAAGTCGCCGTGGGCTGGAGGGCAGAGGCGAGGAGGGGCAGGGGGGCAGCCGTGCGGACCCAACTCATACTTACCTGGCAGGGGAGACACCATGATCACGAAGGTGGTTTTCCCAGGGTGAGGCTCATCCATTGCACTCCGGGTGTGCTGACCCCTGCGATTTCCCCAAATGCGGGAAACTCGACTGCATAATTTGTGGTAGTGGGGGACTGCGTTCGCGCTTTCCCCTGATGCTCCTGGTTCAAAAGACAGAAAAAGCTATCTGTTTGTTTTCATTATTGATTGTTAGCTAACTGATCCTTTTTTTGGAATAGTTCCGTTGTCCCTTATGTCCTCCTCACCCTGGGGAGGGAGGGGGGTTTCATTCCTTTCTGTGCTGTCACAGAGACAGTTGAAGTGTCAGAACTGCTAATAGGTTGATGTCAGAAGACGATTTCTGCATGCTTATATATAGTCTCAGAGACAGAGACATATTTTCAGCACATGAGTTGTGGGGGCATTTTGTTTGCTGTCCTGAAATGGCCGGATTGAGTGTGACGTGTTTCAGTAAGATGGGGGGATGATGATGGAAGGGGAGAGTAGCCTCAGCCATACCTGTGCCAGGTGCAACAGCCCTCGCTCGCCATAAGCGAGCCGAGGTGGCGCAGTGGTTAAATGCAGCACTGCAGGCTACTGCTAGATCAGCAGGTCAGCGGTTCAAATCTCACCGGCTCAGGGTTGACTCAGCCTTCCATCCTTCCGAGGTGGGTAAAATGAGGACCCGGATTGTTGGGGGCAATATGCTGACTCTCTGTAAACCGCTTAGAGAGGGCTGAAAGCCCTAGGAAGCGGTATATAAGTCTACTGCTATTGCTATTGCTATAAGCACAGTAGGCCAGAGAGGCCCCCGCCCGTAGCCCAGTTTTACCCCACCCCTGAGCTCTTCCCTGCCAGCGGGATGACTCATCTGGGAGCTATTTTAGCAGCCTGACGCTGCCCACATCTGCCCCTTCTAGGGAGCCAAGGGCGGACCCGTTCTTACCCGTGGCCTCCTGTCCCTTGCCCCCCCCCCGAGGGAATGGGGCATCGGATGCGTCCTGGATTTATGAATGGAGGGTCTTGACTCCGGTGGGCTCAGCAGCTGCTATGTAGGGGCATTGCTTGAAGGGCTGAAAGGAGACCCTCTGAAAGGGGCCTTGCAGAGGGAAAGGAGGGGGCTGGGCGTCTGGGGGGTGCCGGTGGGCTGTGGGAAGGCAGAGAAGGGGCTCCGTGGCCCAGCTGGGGAGGGACCCCAAAGCCCCTGAGATACTGAGAAGGAAGAAGCAACAAGGGAGGATGGGAGCTGCATAAGACTAGGGCTGGCTGGGGATTCGGGGACTTGGAGTCCAGTCTTCTTTCAATCGCTGGGGGGGGACGGGACATAAATACAGGCGGTCCTCGACTTACGACCACCATCGAGCCCAACCTTTCCCTTGTTGAGCTGTACCTCGTTTTACGACCTTTAAGCGAATCCCTGCAGCTGATGAGTTAGGAACCCAGTTGCGGGCGGGGCCGGTCAGCGGGGGGGGGGCTGTCCCTGGAGGCCCCTTGGACTGGCTGGGGGAAGGGTGGGGGGGCGAGGGGGGGTCCCTGGAGGAGGAGGAGGAGGGAATGGCTGGGGCGGTGGGCGTGGCCTGCGCGCGTGACGTCGTGCGCGGAGGCCGGTGACCCGAAGGGGAAGGGGGCGTGGTGGGGAAGGGAAGGGGGGCGGGCGGGCAGGCAATCCGGCCAGTCGGAGCCGGGGCGGCCTCAACGGCGGACCAATCGCCGGGCGCGGGGCGGGGCTGGGGAGGGCCGGGTGGCGTCGCGGCTGCCAGAGGCGGAGGAGGAGGAGAGCGAGGCGAGGCCGGCGGGTGAGCGGCGGGAGGGAGCTTGGGGGGGGGGGCGATTGGGGGGGGAGGGGGGAGAAGCCCAGGCCCTTCGCGGGGTGGGGGCGCTCAAGCCCCCCCCCCCTTCCTCACAACAGCCCTGCGGGGAAGGCCCCCCTCCAGCCCCCCCCCCGACGGTTTCCCCAGGGAGGGGGAGGGGGCTGCGCTGGGGGGGGGTCCAGCCGGGGGGGGGCTCCCTGGGGCCGTTGGTTCCCATCAACGGGGCCTCCGACGGCGTCTCCCTTAGGGACGGAGGCCCAGGAAGAGCCTCCCGGGTGCCCCGAGCGGAGAGACTTCCCTTCCCACGCCTTTGGGCCTTTTGGGGAAGGGGCCTCCGTCTTCCTGGGCAGAGGAAGGGACCTGCAGACGCCGGGGAGCAGGGAGGGAGGGAGGGAGCGGGCGAGGGGCGTCCGCACAAGCCCCCTCCAGGGCCAGAAGGACTGCCTGGATTCTAGAACCGCCGGACAATGGGCAGCGGCCGTGCAGATGGGCGGCTCCGGGGGGGGGGACCCCCGACTTCTGGCCCCCGGTGGGAGCACAGATTGGCAGCGCTCCAGGCCTTCCCCGGGGGTGCAAACCTGCTGCCTCCTTCCACCCCACCCACCCCCCAAAAGCCCTTGCCCGGCTCTCTTGATATTCAGTAGGGCAGTGTTTCTCAACCTTGTCAACTTGAAGATGTCCGGACTTCAACTCCCAGAATTCCCCAGCCAGCGAATGCTGGCTGGGGAACTCTGGGAGTTGAAGTCCGGACATCTTCAAGTTGACAAGGTTGAGAAACACTGTCCTAACCACTGCTGGGGAATTCTGGGAGTTGAAGTCCGGGCATCTTCAAGTTGACAAGGTTGAGAAACACTGTCCTAACCACTGCTGGGGAATTCTGGGAGTTGAAGTTCGGACATCTTCAAGTTGCCAAGGTTGAGAAACACTGTCCTAACCACTGCTGGGGAATTCTGGGAGTTGAAGTCCGGGCATCTTCAAGTTGACAAGGTTGAGAAACACTGCAGTAGGGTGCCCTGCTGTCAGAAGGGGCCGGGGGGCTCTCAAGAGGCAGGAAGGTGGCTGGGGAAGGGGAGAAACTCCCGGGAGCAGCCGGAGGAGTAAAGTCCGCCAGGGGGAAAACCCATCTCTCTCCTTTTTCTTCATAGGTTCCTGGAACGGCAGAGAAATGGCTGCAGTGGCAGGACAGGAAAGCGAAACTCAACTCTGCAACAATTGGTGAGGGTTTTTGTTCTCTGCTATCAGAGAGTGTGTTTGTGTGTGTGTGTTTGTGTGTGTGTTGAGCCACCCAAGCCCTTAAAACCTGGCTGTTCCGACAGGCCTGGGGCTAAAGAGTTTTTGCCCCCCTTCTCAAATGGTATGACTGTTGTGTGTTTTTAAATTTTGTATTATGTCTCTTCTTTTTATCCCCCTGTTTGTATCTCCTTCCCTGATTGAATTGTGAGCCGCCCTGAGTCCCCTTCGGGGAAAAGGGCAGCATATAAATGTAATCAATCAATCAATCAATCAAGCTCTGGGCTCTTCCGGATAGCAGAAGGGAGTTGGGTTTAAAAAAAGGGGGTGACTAGATTTTGTAAGAGTTTTCCGATTGTCCCGATACCCTTTAAAAACAAAAAAAGAGAGAGAGAGTTTGGCATTGCAACGTGCCCGGGGTCTCTTTTAACAGCCGAAAAGATATTCCTCTGGCAAACTTCACCATCCACGAGATCCACTGCAGCCGGAACATCGGCGTCTGTCCCCTCTGCAAGGAGTCCTTCCCCAAAGCGGAGATGAGGGCTCACCAGGAGCAAGAGCACGCGCAGGTGATCCAGCCTCCCCCTCCTCCTCCAACCGCGCCCTCGTCTCCCCCCCTAGACGAGACGGGCCTCACTCTGCAACCTTGACTCTGATCCGCCTTTCTTTCGGACCCTAGATTGTCTGTAAATGCAGCATGAGAATGGACAGGGGGCTCTTACAGGACCATGTAGTGAGTAAGCTAATTGTTGCCTGATTTTGGGGGACGGAAGATTTGCTGTAGGACGATGGGATGTACCTCCTGGAACCGTGACCCGTCAAAAGCGCGGTCGACGAAATCGCGTATGTGACGTCATCACAATGCGACGAAAAAGATCGAAAAATTGAAATAAAAATTAAATTACAGCAAGCCGATTCACATAAAGGTAAGGGTTAGGTTAAGGGTTAGGGTTAGAGCGTTAGCGTTAGGTTTAGCGTTAGGTTAAGGGTTAGCGTTAGGTTTTTCGTTACGTTAAGGGTTAGGGTTAGGGTTAGGGTTAGGTTTGGGGGGGTTAGGGGAAGGTTTTAGCTTTATTTTTACATTTTTCGATCTTTTTCGATCTTTTTCATCGCGCTGTGATGACGTCACATACGCGCTTTCGTCGACCGCGATTTTGTCGTCCGCGGTTTTGTGGTAGAACCCCTGGAACAGGTGCATAGAATATGACGTTCCCAGACTACTTTTGGGGGGGTGACGGGCCGTTTCTGCCTTCCTCCCTCGCAGGCTTTCGAGTGTCCCTTGCGGCCTGTCGCGTGCCAGCACTGTGACATTGAGCTGGCTTTCTGCAAGCTCCAGGACCACGAGGATTATTGCGGGGCCCGGACCGAGCGATGCGGCCGGTGCAACCGCAACATCATGCTGCGCGAACTGAAGACGCATCCCATCGACTGCGGGGAGAAGTCCGGGGCGGGGGAGCCGGGCGGCCAGGCGAAGCCGCCTTTCAACCCTGAGGCCCCCTGGCGCAACGTCCAGACCATCAGGAACGTCCTGCGGCCGGATTCTGCCGGAGAGTCGCCACTGAGGGGCAACAGGTTCCTGGAGAGCCAGCTGCACAGTTGGGTCTCGGGGGATCAGCTGCCCGGGGAACCCGGCTGGAGGAACCGAGGCGCATCCCAGCCAGATCGCAATCGAGGTAAAGGCCCAGAGAGAAAACGGCCCCCAGGGCAGGACGATCCCCCTTGCTGCCCCTTTGCTCCGTGATGCCCCTCCCATCCCTGGGCTCTCTTCGAAACACGCTCTCAGGGTCCCAGAGAGCATCCAGAATAAAATAAGAACCCGAGGCAAGAGATCCCTCAAAAGTTCCAATTTATTAAAATTAGATTGAAGTCCCAAAAGAAAAGATGGCTTGCAGGCACAACATTCGCCTCCTGAATTAAGGAGGTGGGCCGCTTCTAAGAGCTGAGGTGGCGCAGTGGTTAGGGTGCAGTACTGCAGGCCACTTCAGCTGACTGTTATCTGCAGTTCAGCGGTTCTAATCTCACCGGCTCAAGGTTGACTCAGCCTTCCATCCTTCCGAGGTGGGTGAAATGAGGACCCGGATTGCTGTTGGGGGCAATATGCTGACTCTGTAAACCGCTTAGAGAGGGCTGAAAGCCCTATGAAGAGGTATATAAGTCTAACTGCTATTGCTGTTGCTATTCTCTTTCCGGAGGCTTCGAAAGCTGCTCTCGGCCTCCTTGTGTTGGGTTGCCTGGGACGAAGGGGGGCAGGTTTACTTCTCACGCTCTTCGGTGTTTCTTCCCTGAAGCCTGTCCGGAAAAGGCCGCCCCACCGCTCTCGCCTGGGGACGGAGAGTCCGACTACAACTTGGATTACCTTCTGGCGCTCAGCTTGCAGCAGGAAAACAGCTTTGGCCAACGCAGCGTGGCGGAGCTCCAGAGAGAACTCTGGAAGAACATCTGCCCCCCGCAGGCCGGGCCAGCTGACCACTGCGGCAAAGCGAAGAACTCCAGGGACCCCTCCCAAGATTTGCTGCGAGCAGCCAACAACCTGAACAGGCCCAAAAGTACGCCGGTGTTCCTGGTTGCTTGCCCAGGGATTGCGGGGAGAGGAAGGGGCATGCTGTGTAGAAAGAAGCCCAGGGGCCCTACTCCTAAGTTCCTCTGGGCTTGGTTTCTGTCTTTGGCTCTCTGAAGAGCAGAGCAAACTGCTCTTGGGTGGTTCCTCGTCCTTGGCGGAGGAGGAGGAGTCGTCGCCTGTGGGAGGGAGGAGAATTTTGGAGGAGGAGGAGGCAGCAGCTGGATGGTTGTAACCCAGTTTGAAGTTGTATGACTCTCTCTCATCCTTCAGCGGAGACCCTGCTGCCTTGCGAATTCTGCGAGGAGCTGTACCCCGAGGGAGACCTCATCCTTCACCAGGTGGGCCTGAGGGAGAGGAGGAGGAGGGGGAAGCTGACCAAGGCAGAGGAGAGGGGCTGGGAAGATATTTCCCCCCTTCCTCGTTGCCTCCTTAATTTTCCCGCTGCCGTCCGAGGCAGTTTGAGCCGAACGCTTTGCTTCTTTGACGACAGACGGGCTGCAACCCCGCGAGTGCCTTGGCCTCCTTCAGCAAGAGGAGCAGCCTGGTGCCACCGGCGGAATCCCGGAGCAGCCTGTGGGGGGAGCTGCCCGGCAGCCGCTCTGCGGGCAGCGGGGAGACCCTTCCCCCCCAGCACGGCATGCAGGACAGCCTCCTGCTCCCTTGCGAGTTCTGTGGGGTCCAGCTGGAGGAGGAGATCCTGTTCCACCACCAGGTACGGAGAGCCGCGAAGCCCCCTGGGCTGAGTGATGGGAGGGCTGGCAAGGGGGGGGGGAGCGGGGCAGCAACCGCAGCCCTTTCTCTCAACCCAGGACCAGTGTGACTTGCGCCCAGCCACCGCCCCCTCGAGCGGAGGAACACCTGCGCCGTCAGGGTCTCCGGTCCCGGAAAGCTCTCTGAGGACCGAGTCTCCGGATCTCCTCAGAAGACCCATCCGGCACCAAGGTACGCTGTTTGGAGCCCAAACTGCAGGCCATACAGAGCAGACGCAGCTCCTCCGGGCACCCACCAAGGAGGAGAGTCCTGGGCAAAGGGTTGCCTCCCTCATCAGAACTGGGCTGGGGGGGGGTGACAATTGGGGTCTTCCAGCCCTCCTGGTGGAGCCCAGGCCCGGCGCGTCCTCCCTTTCCCCCGTGGTCCCCGCAAAGTCTTCCCTCTCTCCCTTCTGCCCCAGGTGAGCTCCCTCCTCACTACCTGGAGCAGCTTCAGCAGAAGCCGCCTTTCCAGCCTGCTCCAAGGAGCTACTCGCAGGTGGCAGCCAGGCGCATCCAGCTGGCCACTCCCAACAACCGCCGGGAGGATCCGGTTGCTCTTTCCAGGGCCAGGAAGCCCCAGAACCTGGGAGACGGCGAAGGGAGGAGCCCAGGCCGAAGCCCGAGTGACCCTGTGGCCGCTCCTCTGCCTGCCCGATATCCCTCCTCGGACTTTGCTCCCAGCACCTATATCCCAAGCTTCCCTCTGGCACTCCCGACTCGCCCAAGGTAGGGCTTCCAGTATGGGTTCGAATCTCCTGGATGGGGAGGACGGCTGCGAATCTGGGCTGCTCCTCGTTAAGGTGGGGGGGGGGGGACAGGACCCTCTACTCTTCGCGTACCTGCAACAGGTGGCTGTTGAAGTGTGGGGGGGGGTTTAAAACAACCTATTTTTAAACCCTCCCTCCGTTTCTCTCCCCCAGCATAAGACAGGAAGGAGGACCGCGTCCTGCGTCTCCGCCGCCCCGTTTCAATAACGCCGCCAAGGTAAGAGGCTTCCTTTGGCCAATGGCCTCTTGGGCGAGGAAGTGTTAAAAAAGCCAATTCCGCCAGAGGAGCTTTGCAGAATCTGGATCCCTTCGTGAACCGTCCTGCATTTCATAGCTAAATCTGCCTTTAGAGCAGTGTTTGTCAACCTTGGCAACTTGAAGATGTCCGGACTTCAACTCCCAGAATTCCCCAGCAGTGGTTAGGACAGTGTTTCTCAACCTTGTCAACTTGAAGATGTCCGGACTTCAACTCCCAGAATTCCCCAGCCAGCATTCGCTGGCTGGGGAATTCTGGGAGTTGAAGTCCGGACATCTTCAAGTTGCCACGGTTGAGAAACACTGCTTTAGAGGATGTAGGTCTCGACTGCTGCCCCCGTCATGGCTTTGAGGCCGAGGGTCCTTGCTGCCCATGGTTTTACTCCATGGTGTAGGTGCCTTTCTCCACCGGCCTCCTTGAGCTCTTCCGCTCTCAAGTCACGAGGAGGTGGAGAAACGCAGCGTCTGAAAAACCCTCCGCCCTCTTCAGGATCCGGAAGCTCCCCTCTCCGGCGTCCGAGTCTCTCCGGGCAGGAGACCAATACTTTCATTTCCCAAAGTGCCCCATTCACAGCTGCTCAAGATTGGGGTCTGGCCCCTCTTCCCCCCCCACCCTTGTCCTGAGCAGAGCCTCCGGCGTTTTCTCCCCTCCAGGCCAAGCCCTGGCACGTGAAGTCGGCCGATCCCGACAGAGAATGAGGAGGAAATCTCCGGGGCCGCCTTTTCCTGCCTTCCCGGCACCAAGACTCGGTTTCGTGACGCGATTTCCGCAGGAGTTGCGCGACCGGCACTCTGCAGCTCACAGGCGCGGCGGCGGCTAGTTCCCCCGATTGTCAGTTGTGCCATGTTTTGTTGCTGTTCGGGTGGGGTGGGGGGAACGGGGCTGGGTGTGTGTGTGTGTGTGTGTCTCGGCCCTGTTGCTTTCCTCTTGAGGGCCGAGTCCTTCCGGGGCTCAAAACCTTTTGCTTGAGCAGATGTTTCCTCTTTGCAAGCGCAGAGAAACGACTCCCCGCCCCCAACTCAACCTCCCCCCCCCCTTTCAAAAGGCCTAAGGAGTAGAAAGGCTGGTTAGTAGTGGCTGAGTTTGAACTCGGTGCTTTTGCTGCTAGGAGTGTCCCTCCCTGCCCGCGGCCGCCTCTTCCTTCTCCTCAGCCCAGTTTTCCAGTCAGTGGGAAGAGAGGGGGATCTCTCTCCCCCCAGGGGAGGGGGCTCCTTGTTCGGTCGCACGGCCTTAAAAGCTAGAACTGGGCCTCCGGGTGCGAGTAGCCGGAGGGCGCGCGCGTTTTGTGTGTTTGAGACTTTTAAATTTCTTACAATAAAGTTTGTATCTCTTGGTCCCCCTTGTCGTGATCTTTCGGCCACCGTGTGCATTAAAACCTGGCTCCCCCCAGGGGCTACTCAAATGAGGGCTTTGGGTGCGGATCCGCCCACCCCGAAGCAGGAACCAAGAGTGTGACTGCTGCGATTGGTGGCTCTAACCTCCTTCCCGGTTAGCTCCCTGGGCTGGTTCCCTTCCCTCCGGGTCCCCAGCCCTGACACCCCCCACCCCCCCAAAAGACCCTGGCCAAGAACAGAGCTGCTTCACGGACGCTTCCACCAAATGTAAGCATTTATTAAATACCAGAAAAGCCAAAAGAATTCTTAAAAACAAGTGGAACCAACCCCCGCCGTCGTCTTCCCAAGGGCAGAGGGGCCGTGGGGGGCCGTTTTTACAAGCTGCGGGGGTGGTGGTTTTTTTTCCTTAAATATTCTCGAGAAGGGGGGGGGGCAAGAGTTCTTGGGACCACCGGGGGTTTTGGGGGGGGGGGGAATCGAGGTGTGTGTGTGTGGAAAGCGGAGAATAAATTAACGAAAGAAAATGGCAAACGAGCCTCGTCAGCTGGACTTCCCTGGGCCGGAGGAAGCACCGAGTCCTCCTGGCCCCGAGAAAGGGGCAGCCCTCGGCTCACTTTTCCTCTTTTATACAAAATATTTACATGTTTGCTTTAAGTCAATATAAATTAAAGGAAAACGAAACAGTGCAGTAAACCCATCCCCAACTGAGCTCTGGAGCAGGGCGGCCGGTGGGTCTTGGCCCGAAGGAGGGTCTCCGCCTCCCAGCCGGACGCTTGGAAGCCCCTCCAGAAGGCAAGAGTTCCACTCTGGCCCAGAGGCTGTGGGCCTGACCCCCCCCCCTGCCCCCCAAGCCCTTCCACGGGTGGATGGTGGGCAATAAATAGGGAAAACGGAGAGTGAAACGTAAAAGCTTCAACTGAAATGCCTCCGGGGGTCTCCGCTGCCTTTTTTTACATTCAGAACAACCATTCAAGTCAAAAGGAAGGAAAGTCCCGTGTCGTGGAGCAAGGGACAGATTCGTACTTCGGACCGTTGGAGCAGCAGCCGCCGCAGAGCGAGGCACAATGGGCCTAGGCAGAGTCCGGAAGCCCCCAGCCCCATTGCCTTGATTCACAGTTTGCTCCCTCTCACTGAGCAGCTTCCTTCAGCTTGGCCCCCTGATCTGCTCTTGCCAAGGGACCCACCGGGCAGAGGGAGGGAGGGGTAAGACCTGGGCACACAAGTCCTTCGACCCCCTTCCCCCCCCTCTGAAGCTCCACTGACAGTAAGTGGGGTGTAAACACTGTAGAAGACTATTTCTCTCCCCCCCCCCTTTTAAATGCAACCATAAATAATTGGAATAAATATACATCAAGTCACTGGTACAGCACACACACTTGGGGGCCCAGAATGAGTGTCACTCCGGAGTCCCTGCCGGCCTCGGGGAGGGGGAGGGAGCATCCGCCGAGGGGGCCACTGGAAGGTATCTGTGAGGTATTTGAACAAGAAGCCCCCCTGAGGAGAAAAGGAGGGGGGGTTCCGATCCATAAGCCCCCTCCCCCAAATCTCTGGAAAACAGGCTGATCTTTTGTGGATTAGAACCTGTGTTCTAACTGGGATTCTCTAGGAGGAGCTAACAGGTGCCCCCCCCCACCCCTCCTTCGGCCAAACACAAGGGGGGGGGCGAGGCTCAAAGGGGTGACTGCGCAAGGGGGGGGGGGCTTCCACCTCGACTCCCCGCCCTAGCAACCGCCACCCCGCGTCTTCCCCATCGTCGCCAACCTCCATCCGCACGTCACTCAGGCCAAAGAAGGAAGAGTATTCACAGAAATATACACTACATACAGCTCTCCCCCGCCGTGCCCACTGACAAGCGGGACGAGGGAGGGGCTCCCGGGTTGCCTTTGGAGAGGACAGCGTGCAACATCCTGGCTTCGGGGGTGGGGGCAGAGGGGGGGGGAGAAGGAAGCCAGCTGTTGAGTGCCGCGTCTCCCAGATAGCACAGGGGCCCTCGGAGTCTCGAGCTCGAAAGCGACCCCAAAACGGCTCGTTCCGGCACTCTTTCCGCTAGAGGTTGGACGGCGGTGCCTTGGCGGGTCCTTCAAAATCAAGACGCGCCTGGCGAGGGCACCGGAGCTCCCTGGGCACCCGTCTAAGAGCCAGAAAGCCAGGGGGATTCCCTTCTGTCTTTGTTTGCCAAGGAAGAACCGGGGATCCTCCTCTCTAAAGGCAACAGGCAAATGGGGAGCTTGGAAGGGCCATTTCTGAGCGCAAGGCGGAACCAAGTGGATCGGAGCCGATTAAGCGGGTGATCCCTTCCCCCCTTCCCCCTCCCCTTTCTTTAGACCCTCGCAATTTAGGCTTCAGGCAGACAGGGAGGGATCGTCCTTTATCGCCCTACAGTGGAATGTGTGAAGTTGCCACCTCTGCTTCCAACCAACACTGGCCAAAAAAAAGTGTGTGTGTGTGTGGAGGGGGGGGGGGGGGAATGCGACTTCTGCTCTACTGAGTTACGTTAAGCCCCGATTCCCCCCCGCCCCCCAAAAAACAACAACGAAGTGTGGTTGCTTCACCGATGCACTCAGAAACGGTGGCGGAAGGCCTCCCCCTTACACGGCCGATCCCCGAGTCTCCCTTCCGATGAGGACAAAATGGGGGGGGGGATCCCCCAGGATTGCAAACCTTGTTCCCCAGACTAAGTTTCCTATAAGGCAGCAGCAGCAGCAGCAACAGCGTCAGACGGTTCCATCCACCCCCGAGGTCTACGGGGAGGAGGAGGTCTTCCACGCAGGCCGTCGCAAGAGGACCAGATTCACCTGCCGCTCTTGCCTGGCCATCGCTTGGTTTCTCCGGCGCGTCCTCCGAAGGGCCGACCCCCGGAGGGGAGGGGGAGCAGGTCAACCGCTGAGAGGGTCCTCGCGATAGTGGATGGCGTACCGGAGCTTCTCCAGCATGGTCTCCAACGAGGAATACTGAGGGAGTTTGATCATGAACATGCAGGTCTCCACGCGGATGTGGCGGGAATCCGGGGAGCCTGTGGGGGTCACAGGAAGGGGAGAGGCTCAGCGCCTGCTACTGTAGGAGGGGGCTTTCTCCCTCGCACACAGATCTCTCCTCCTCCTCCTCCTCCTCTCCCAGCTATCTGATTTCAGGCACCGTATTTTCCGGAGTATAAGACGCACCAAGATTTTGAAGAGGAAAATTTTTGATAAAAAGGTTTTGCACTATGCAGAACTCCCAAAAATGGATCGTTTTTCATCAAAAAAGGGAATGCAGAGCCTTTAGGAAGCTTATACAGTGCTCCTGGGGGCTGGGGGAGGGGGAACCAGCCCATTTTTTGCTCATTTCTGCCCTCCCCAGCCCCCAGGAGCACTCTGGAAGCCTCCTAAAAGCTCTACACAGCCATTTTGGTGAAGGGGGTGAGGTTTCGGGAGGCAAAAACACTGCATTCTGTGTATAAGACGCCCCCAGATTTTCAGCCTCTTTTTTGAGGGAGAAAGGTGCGTCTTATACTCCAAAAAATACGGTAACAGCTGGCCCATGTTGTTGCGTTTCAAATGACAAGGAAGGACAAAAGTCACACTGCCGTTCTACTCCAAGCAGGCGTTAAGCCCCGCTTAATTGTTACAAGGGCCAAACCGACATCCGGGCCCTCCGTCTTCTCGAGATAACCCCGTGGTTGGGCTCAGCCTCCCCCAATTTCCCTTTCTGCTGAGAGACCCCCTGTGCGCCAGGAAAACAAGGGTACCTGAAGTGCCATCCGGGGGCGCGATTTTCATGGGGTAGGGCGGCACGTGGGCTGTGTCCGGACCCCCGTCCTTGCAGGGACAGGTGAAGGGGATGCGCTCCTGGTTGCAGGCGAACTTGATGAATTTGCACAGCTCCTCCTGGGTGAACATCTCCAAGGCCCCCCAGAAAAATTCGATATGCTGGTCGGTCTCCATCAGCCCAACTTGGTACATGGTGTGTGCCTGCAGGCGGCCCAGGGGGAAAGACAGGAGGAGGGAAGGAAGGGAAGCTGGTTAAGGGACCGGGAAACACTCTGAACCAGGCCCTCTCTCCTCTCTTGGCCACTTGGAGACTCCCAGAGTTGAAGCCCACAAGTCTCAAAGGCGCCAAGGTTGGAGACCCTCCTCAAGACCACACCCTGGAGCTCCTAAGCCTCACTTTTCTGTTTCTATTCAACCTCAGTGTGAGTTTTCTCCGCTGTGGCCTACATCTAAGCCAGCTCTTGTTTCGGTCTCGGCTCTCCTGCGAAAATCTCGCCGTGACGGAAGACGGATGGCAGGAAAGGAGGATGAGCAGCTGCTGTCTTCTTGGGGCTCTTAAAAGGTCTTCTTGGACCCTCCCTGCTCCCCTCAAATTACCTTGAGGAATTCCAGGTTGATGTAGGGGAGCCCACAAGTCCTCAGCTCCAACTCCAGGGGGGTCAGCAAGGTCAAAATCTGCAGCGGGATGATGGTGGCCAAGCCGGCCCGCACGGCCATCACGCACTCAGCCGTCTGCAGCTCGTGAAGCCTCAGGTTGCGAATGGCGGCGGCGTAGACGTCCTTGTTCTCCCACCTGGGAAGGAAGGAAGATGGGTTCAGGGGTGGGAAGCCCCGCGTGGCTTGTCTCCCGCGTAACGCTTGGCCTTCTCCCTCCCCTTCGGGTTCCTTCAAAGGGAGGGGGCTCCTCCTGAGCCTTGCAAGGCTTAGCCGCGAAGGAGAGGCTAAGGGCGTCAAGACTCTTAAGGCTGGGCCACGTCAGCACTCGGCTGCCTTCAGAGGGGTTTCAAAGGCACCTCGGCTGACAGGACGAGAACCTTTAGAGTCGGTTTAATGTCTGGTTCCAAGTAATGCACTCATAGCCAGCAAAACTCCGAGGCAGGTAGATTCCTCAAAAAATAACGGGGTTTTTCCCCCCTCTTTTATAAAGTTTTATTATTTTTCAATTGCAGAAATAAACACTCCATCTTTCCTTACGCAGGGTGTTGTCTGGGTGCAAACATCTCTGTGCGACATTGTTCCTCTTTTGCCACGTCTTTCACGCTGATATTAACACTATTTCCCTAAGCTTAGCATTATAATGCATTGAGCATTTAAATGTTATAAAACTCTCCATTTTTCTTCTTACTATCTTCCAGTAATAATATATCAACATTAAACATCATTATTCTCATCCTACCCATACTAACAGTTTCCATCTTATTTATATCTCTAAGTGTATTGTCTACCGTATTTTCACCCATATAACCCGCCCACGCAAATAACCCGCCCACGCAAATAACCCGCGGGTTTTCCGGATCGTGTAAAATATCTTCCGTATACCCCGCCCACGCATATAACCCGCGACGAGTAAGAGAGAAGGGAAACAGCTGAGATGGGGGGGGAAGAAACGGAGAAACAAGCCTGCGCAAGCTGGGGAAGAGGAAAGGAACGGAGGAGAAGGAAACAGCTGAGATCGGGGTGGGGGAAGAAACGGAGAAAGAAGCCTGTGCAAGCCTCCGATCGTGTAAAATATCTTCCGTATACCCCGCCCACGCATATAACCCGCAGGGGGTGCTGTGCATGTAAAAACCGCATATAACCCGCGGGTTATATGGGTGAAAATACGGTACTTATTTTTAAACTGTCTTCATTTCCAAACTCCTTTTTTATTCTCCAACCATTGGTAAAAATACTTCCCAAATCATATTTAATTTAATTTAATTTTTTATTTTTTGTTTGTTTTTCTTTTTTTGTTCTGTGTAAGCCGCCCAGAGTCTTTTGGGATTGGGCGGCCTATATATCTAATAAATTAAATCAAATCAAATCATATAAGTGTATTATTCATTACTATTATGTATAATATTCAGTTTGCTCTTTCTCCTTAATGGCTAATGTTAATCTGTTCATTTCCGCACATTCTAATATTTTCCTATTCGCCTTCTCGTCCATAGGGATCTCTACAGCAGTGTTTCCCAACCTTGGCCACTTGAAGATGTCCGGACTTCAACTCCCAGAATTCCCCAGCCAGCGAATGCGAATGCTGGCTGGGGAATTCTGGGAGTTGAAGTCCGGATATCTTCAAGTGGCCAAGGTTGGGAAACACTGCTCTACAAAATAGTTTTATTGGGTATATCCTATTGGCATGGTTCTGGTGGAAACCCGACTCTGAAGGTCCCCGCCATTTTCACCTAATTGAAAGTAAACGTTTTCCCCTCCTTCCCCAAACCATCAGTCACATGGTCCAATCACGGTGCCGTCTGGTTGCCTGGTAACTTCGCTCCTCCTCTTCCCGGCCACCTGTGAGAATGTCCTTGGTTCCCAGGGGAAACTATTTTGTTTTGGCTACAAACCCCCAGCTATCCCTCTCCCTCAAGACTGAAGCTTCAAAACGGCCTTGGTCAGGCCAGCTTCAGGGTCGACACCAGCTGCGGCTACTCACACCACAGGGATGTGTCTGCCTCGGGCGCACAGCTCCACTTCTTCCCCCGTCATAGTTACATAGGTGAACTTGCAGCTGGGCTTGTTGGGGCTGTCCGGGCTCTCCATGGGCAGGTGCTGGGAGGCGATCTCCGCACACAGGGCCTCCAGCTCGGTTTCATCGTTCAGCTAAGCCAAAATGAAACGAAAAGGGCCCTTTAGTTTATTTATCTGCTTTGCTCCTGAAGACGGACAGGCCTTTCAGTTTATGACTGTGGATTGGCTAAATGGGTCGTTAATAGCAATAGCAATAGCAGATTTTTATATACCGCTTCATAGGGCTTTCAGCCCTCTCTAAGCGGTTTACAGAGTCAGCATATCGTCCCCAACAATCCGATAGATAGATAGATAGATAGATAGATAGATAGATAGATAGATAGACAGACAGACAGACAGACAGACAGACAGACAGACAGCAATAGCAGTTAGACTTATATACCGCTTCATAGGGCTTTCAGCCCTCTCTAAGCGGTTTACAGAGTCAGCATATCGTCCCCAACAATCCGATAGATAGATAGATAGATAGATAGATAGACAGACAGACAGACAGACAGACAGACAGACAGACAGACAGCAATAGCAGTTAGACTTATATACCGCTTCATAGGGCTTTCAGCCCTCTCTAAGCGGTTTACAGAGTCAGCATATCGCCCCCAACAACAATCCGGGTCCTCATTTTACCCACCTCGGAAGGATGGAAGGCTGAGTCAACCCTGAGCCGGTGAGATTTGAACCGCTGAACTGCTGATCTAGCAGTCAGCTGAAGTGGCCTGCAGTACTGCACTCTACCCACTGCGCCACCTCGGCTCTTGTTAACACAAGCAGACTCCTACATGGATTTAAATTTTATTTACAACCCCCCCCCTATCAAGGCTGGGAAAGAAAGGCACCACGAGAGACTCACGTTTTCAAATTTTTTGACGTAATTGTAGGTTAGAACGTCAGCCTCCTGGAGGTCCACATCTGGCTCCAGTGGTTCTCCCACCAAGATCTTCCAGAAGGAGGGCAGGAGATCCAGAGGCAGAGGGACGTCAGCCCGAATGGCAATGCCCAGGAGCTGCCCGAAGAAGTGCAGCAGCTGCTCCTCCCCATAGCTGATGGGGCTGGGGGTCAAGATGTATTTGCCCTGGGGATGGGAAAAAAACAGCAGGGGTTTGGAAGCCCAGCTCTTCCGGGGAACGGTGCTTCGCTCGGTTAGTTGGCAAGACCACTCAACGCTCCTCTGCTACAAGGAGCCTCCCCACTGATGCCAATGGGCCGCAGCTTCACAACCAACCACGGGGCTCCTCTGGATGCCCTGGGCACCCGCTGGCATACCTTGTTCTTGTTGACCGATGAGCTTGGACAGAGCAAAAGGAGGGACAGCAGCGTACTCTGGAGCTCCTTACAGACCTGCCAAAGAAAGTGACGGAAAGATCCACCTGGAAGACACATGGACGACACTGGTCACAAAATGTTTTTTTTTAGCCAGATTTTTTTATCCAATGGCCAAGAAGAGGAATCTAGAAGTAAGAGGTGAGTACAATAATTCCTTCCCCAATGGTCAAACAAGCAAATAAACAAACAAACAAACAAACATCCGATCGATCGACCGACCATCCATCCATCCATCCATCCAACCATCCATCCAATCAACCATCTGACCGACCATCCATCCATCCATCCATCCAACCATCCATCGAACTATCCATCCATCCAACCATCTGACCAACCATCCATCCAACCATCCATCCATCCATCCATCCATCCATCCATCCATCCATCCATCCATCCATCCATCCAACCGTCCATCCAACCATCCATCCATCCATCCATCCATCCATCCATCCATCCATCCATCCATCCAATCAACCATCTGACCGACCATCCATCCATCCAACCATCCATCCAACCATCCATCCATCCAATCAACCATCTGACCGACCATCCATCCATCCATCCATCCATCCATCCATCCATCCATCCATCCATCCATCCATCCATCCATCCATCCAACCATCCATCCATCCATCCATCCATCCATCCATCCATCCATCCATCCATCCAATCAACCATCTGACCGACCATCCATCCATCCAACCATCCATCCATCCAACCGTCCATCCATCCATCCATCCATCCATCCGTCCGTCCATCCATCCATCCAGAGCCTCAGCCTTCTGAAGAACTCAACTCAACTTATCCACCAGCCATTTTTTTACAATCCGGTTGAAACGTTCCAGCAGTTACTCCCAACATTTTGAGCAGCCAGCCACCTCCCAGCTGGCGGCTTACTTGTGCCGTGGACCTCCTCGCCAGTGAAGCGAATGTTGAAGGCGTAAGTGGGGTCTCCTCCACTGGCCAACTTCACACAGAGCTGCGAGGACGGGATGCAAGCCAGTTGCCGGGCGGCCTGGCAGAAGTAGGAATTTTCTGAAGAGCGAATCTCTCCTGCGGGAGAAGAGCGGAAAGAGAAGGCCGGTTGAGAACGGCCGTCGGCGGCTGTGAAGTTCTGACGGCCCCCACCCGGCCCGGGAGGAAGAGAGCAGAAGGGGGGTGTCTTCCCCTGAAGTACCCACCTCCCACTATTTCGAGGGGGTCCAGGGTGATCTCTGGGGCTGCGTGGTCAGCCGTCCTCTGCACTGTGGCATTGAGCACGCGGTTCAAGACCGTCACTTTCGTGTCGTAAAAAATCAGCCCTGAAGGAAGAGAGCAAAGATCGGAGTCCTTCCGAGAGGGACCCCCCTCCCCACCCGGAAGACACGAGCCGTTTGCCCCCAGACAAGCCTTCCCCCTCCGCACGGCTGAGACTATTTCGACCCCTCGGATTCTGTGTTGGGGGGCCTGTAGATTAGCCAACCCCGAGAGAACGGAAAGCAAAGGAAGTTTGTTATTTTTCATTTGCTTTCCTTGACCCCTCCATAAAATTATTCTGCCTTTTTGCAATGTTGGCTTCCTTCATAAAAGGGAATATTCGCATCCTCTGCTTCTTTTCCAGAATCCACATCGTAGCAGGTGGGTAAAGACTAAAACCAAACTTCATCTCTGTCTAAAGGCAACTAAAATGAAATTAAACTAATCTAGTCCTTCTCCTGTCCAGCGTTATAAATTTGGCCTTGAGGCACAGCCTGATAAGCCACCAAGTGGGCTCTCCACCGGCTTTATCCCCACCCACCCCTCATCCGGCCAAGCCCTGACCTTTGGCCTCTTGCAGAAGGGCGGCGATGCTGTTGGGGTACACCTTGGTCTGCCGGAGCTCCACCAGCGGGAGGAAGAAGGTCTCCAGGGTGGTGTTAAGGGACTGGAGCAAGGCGAAGCGCAGGCGGAGGCTTTCGATGGGGGTGTCTGCAACAGAGCAGAGCGGTCAGGAGTTGCCGAAAAACAGGGGGGGGGAGAAGGGAAGAGACTGATCCCCCCCATGGATGAGGAGGAGGAGGAATGGGGGGGTCCTGGACGTACTCAAGAGGCAGGAGACCTGTGGATCGGCAGCATCGGCGGAGTCCAGGTACACTTCGTGGGGGTGCAGCCGTGCAGGGGTTATGGCCAGGTGGCGGCACAGCCGGTTGATGTACCGGACGAGGGCCACGTCCATCTCCAAGGACCACTTGCGGCAGGCTTTCTGGGCGTTCCTGGCGTCGAGGCAGGAGCACCTGGGGGAAAGAGGAGGAGGAGGAGGAGGAGGAGAGGGCTCGGAGGAAGAAGACCACCCTCTACGCGGCTGCAAGTGACCCCGACAGCTGCGCGTCCCCCCTACCTTTCAAAATGGAGGTCGTAGCCGCAGGAGAGAATGGCTCGCCAGACGCTCCGGATGTCCTGCTTCGCTCGGTCAATGACGAATCTGTGAAACCCCTCCAGGGTCAAATACTTCTCTTCGGGAGCTGAAAGCGTCGGCCGAAGGGAAGAGAAGGGAACGGTCAGCAGGGATATTTGCAGGGAAGGAGATAAAAAAAAACCCCGGAAGGCCGAGTTTGCCTTCTCCGTTACAGGGCGCTTCCTCAGATGCCGAAGACGTGCAACTCGAGGAGGACCTCTACTCATTTTGGAGGGAAGACCCTCAGGACGGGGGCCTCACAGCTGCTGCCAACTGGCCAACTTGACTGCAATTGTGGAAGGCGGCCACCCCCGGACCCCCCTAGGCCAACCCAGAGCCCCCTCCCCAGCGTCAAGCAAGCGGGTGGCGCTACCCTCTTGCTTCTTGGTGGGGGACTTGTCGGGGTCCTTCTCCTCAGGCTTCCCCTTCTCCGGAGACCTGGCCTTCACCGTGGGCTTCTTCTCGCTCAGTGCAGTCCTGCTAAAGGAGGAGGAGGAGGAGGAAGAAGCAGCGTCTGGGTCAACGGCCCTTCGGGGGGGGGGGGGAAACTCAACACACCGCCACGTTTTGTGCTTTGGGTCACAGCGCCCAGGCGGCTCCCCGGAGGACAGGAGGCATTTATTAGGAGCATCATAGGCGATCTTTCCACAGTCAGGTCTAAACTTTGTTTGATTTATGGCTGAACTTTAGCCGTTCCTTCCCTCCCCTCAGTCTGTGTCATAAATCACATTTCCCTATGAGATGCACGCCTCCCAAGCCTGCTGCAGTAATCTGAGCTCCGACTTCAGACAACAGTATGCATGGAATGCACTCCACCCACCACCACCCTCCTCTTACTATGACAATGCTGGGAGTTGACAAGAGGCATATTAAATTCCGGAAGGGGAACCATGTTTGCGAATGTCCAGAATTTAAGATTGAGCCTTCGTGGGGTTGCCCCGTTTCCTCCTGGGGAGGGGGGGGGTGTTCCAGGAAGCCAAAACGTCTCACCTGACGCTGTTCAGCACAGCCTTCTCCTTGGCCGGAGGTTTGGTGGCCGGCCGCTTGGTGCTGACCACCTTCACCGGGTGCTGCTCTTTGCCCCCCTTGCTGTATTTGCTCTTGTCGAACTTCGGCTTGGGGACCCCGTATTTTCTGAGAATCTTGGGAGGGAGGAAGGGGAGAAGGGCAGCGTTTTAGGCCGGGAGGAGCCCGGGAAGGGTTAGCTCTTCCGGGTGGACGGAGGCCAGAGCCAAAGCCGCCTCCCAAGGGCCGGGCGGAAGGCCCACCTGAGTCAGCTGGTCCTCCAGGGCCTTCTTTGGGGGGCGGACGTGGGTGAAGAAGGTGTGCAGGAGGTTGCCGGGCGCCTGGGTGTTGATCTGCTCTTTGCTCAGGTAAATCTCCATCACTTTGGTGGGCTTCGCCGGCAGCAGGCTGAGCATTTGCTCGGAATGGAGGCAGCTTTTGAATATGTCCGTCAGGACTTCGCGAGCTCCTGGCACCAGCTTGTCCCCTGGAGAGGGAGGGAGGAACACCCCCATCACAACCAGGAAGCATGTCCCGCTCTCTGACGTCGGAAGCCACCTTGGTTTCAACTTTCACCGGAAGAAAGTTGAGCAGATCCAGCTTTTGGGACTGGAGAACTCCAGGAAACCCACCAGATCTTCGACTCGCTGGTCCTCCGCCCTCCTGCATGCCCCGCGGGCACAAGGCAGCCGTGAAGGTGGAGGAAACCCACCGAGGGACAGGACAGCACAGGCCCACCTTTGAGGGTCTTGTCGCTGAAGTAGTCCTCCAGGGCGGGGCTCCCTTGCGTGTCAAACAGGCTCTGATTGACGGTTGAGACGGTCAGAATCTCCTCCGAGGACATTTCCATCAGCTCCTCTTCTCCATCCAGGGCCGACAAGCCAATCAGATCGCTGCTGTTAAACAAGCTGGCCCGGATCTTCTCGATCTTGGCCCGGGATCTGATCTGCGTGGAAGGAAAACCAAGGCGGGAGGCGATTTGGGAGACCGGCTGGGCAAGTGAAGCAGGGACTTTGGCTCTTCGGTCTGAAATAGCCGCCATGTTTGATTTGGACCCCCCCACCCAAAGTCCTCAGATGTTCCCCTTCCTTCTTTCCCTTCTTTCCTTTCCTTCCTCCCTTCTTTCCTTCCATTCCTCCCTACGTTCCTTCTTTCCTTTTCTTCCTTCCCTTCCTTCTTTCATTTCCTTCCTTCCTCCCTTCCCTTCCTTCTTTCCTTCCATTCCTCCCTACGTTCCTTCTTTCCTTTTCTTCCTTCCCTTCCTTCTTTCATTTCCTTCCTTCCTCCCTTCCCTTCCTTCTTTCCTTCCATTCCTCCCTACGTTCCTTTCTTCCTTTCCTTTCCTTCCTTCTCTTCCCTCCTTCCTCCCTTCCTTCTTTCTTTTCCTTCCTCCATCCCTTCCCTTCATTCCTTTCCTCCCCTCCTTCCTTCTTTCCACTCCTCCCTATGTTCCTTCTTTCCTTTTCTTCCTTCCTTCCTTCCCTTCTTTCTTTTCCTTCCTCCATCCCTTCATTCCTTTCCTTCTCTTCCTCCCTTCCTTCTTTCCTTCCATTCCTCCCTATGTTCCTTCTTTCCTTTTCTTCCTTCCTTCTTTCTTTTCCTTCCTCCATCCCTTCCCTTCATTCCTTCCCTTCCCTTCTTTCCTTCCATTCCTCCCTACGTTCCTTTCTTCCTTTCCTTCTTCCCTTCCCTTCCTCCCTTCCCCCTGCAATGCAGAGAGAGGAAAGTGGCCCCAGAGCCGCAAAAAACGCACCCACCGCTCCTCGCTGCCCATTCTTCCCACTTCAGAAGGGCTGCTTTCTGTCTGGGCTGCCCTTCCCCCTCTCCCCCCCCCACGGCCCTTACCTCCACCACCGCAAAGCCCTTGATGGGCCTGGACGGGACGGTCTGGCTGTCCAGGGACGTGACGGTGTAGAGAGAGCCCACGTCGGAGGCCGAGGCCGTCTCCCCGTTGTCCAGCTGCTCCCCGAGGCTCCCCAGGCTGCCCAAACTCCCGGTGCTGCACAGCGACAGGTCCAAGCTCTCCTGGCTGGAGACCCCGTGTGGCTCCAGCAAGCCGGGCGGGACGGCCACCTCCAGGCCGCCTTGGAACTGGTCCACGGAGATGTCGCTGACCGTCCGGGAGATGCCCTGCGAGCTGCAGAGCGAGGCCTGGCTGGTGGAGGCGGAAGCGCTGACGCTCATGGCCGGCGTGACGCTGCTGGAGCTGCTGATGTCCAGGCTGTCCACGCTGCTGGAGACGGCCGGCTTCTCCAGCTCGGTCCGGCACTCCCCGCCCTCCGCTTTGTCCTTGGCCTTCTTGGGCTGCTCCTCCTGCACCGGGATGTAGATCTCGTCTCGGAAGACGCCGCCGTGAGCGTTGCAGGCCTTGCGGATGGCGCTCCGCACCACCCCTTCCTCCAGGTGGGTGGGGATGCCCGAAATCACCAGCAGGCGGCTGTGGGCCGTCGCCCCCACCAGGGCCTGGCAGGCGTCCGCCACTGCGTCGTTGGTCACCCCCAGCCCCTGGGGGTCCTTCCTGGTGAGGTGCCGCAGGATGATGAGCAAGGTGAGGGCCCGGTGGAACCACAGCATGTCCTCCGGCTTGCTGCCCCCCATGCTGAGCAGGGCCGGGTCCGTGTCGGCCGCGCGGGAGGAGGACCGCTTCCCCGAGGGCGTGGCCTTCTCCCGTTTCATCTTCACCTTCTTCCTCTTGGAGAGAAGGCTGGGGCTCTGCGGGGTCTGCCCGGGGGAGGAGGAGGAGGAGGAGGAGGAGTCGCTCAGGTTGGGGCCGCTGGTGGAAGACATGACGTTGGCGGTGATGCCCATGTTGACCGGCAGCGTCACTTCGGCCACCGCCAGGCAGGCCTCCATCAGGGCGTGGAAGTAGGTGGAGAACCTGCCTTGGTCGGCTCCGCCCACCCCTGCCCCGCCACAGGCGTTCCCCCCGGAGACCCAGCTCTGGGTCTCCTCGTCGTAGAGCTTGTGCAGTTCCGACTGCAGCGCCATCAGCATGGCCAGGCAGGGGTTGAGCTGGAGGGCGATGGAGGAGGAGAGGCCGGCCGGGCTCTTGCGCTGCTCCAGGCGGTGGACTTTGCGCAGCAGCTCAGCCAGGAGGTGGAAGAGCAGCTCCTTCACGCAGGGGGCCATGCTGGTGGTCCACAGGAAGTTCCCTGCAAGGGTTGGAAGGGGAGCCGGGGGTGGGGAGAAGAGACTTTCAGCTGGAGGGAGACGTCCTTCAGCAGCTCTTCCCGCCATCCATGTCTACATCCATTTCATTTCATTTCATTCATTTCATTCATTTCATTCATTTCATTCATTTCATTCATTTCATTCATTTCATTCATTTCATTCATTTCATTCATTTCATTCATTTCATTTCATTTCATTCATTTCATTTCATTTCAGTCATTTCATTCATTTCATTTCATTTATTTCATTTGTATGCTGCCCTTTTCCCCGAGGGGGACTCAGGCGGCTCACAAGTTGAGCAAGGGAAAGGGGATACAAACAGTTTGACACCAACACAAAACAATACATAATTTAAAAGCGCAACAATCATACCGTTCGAGATAGGGGCAACGGTTGCTTTTTGTTTGCAAAAATATTTTTAATTTTGGTCTCACCCATCCACTCACAAGTAGACATTCTCCTAGGTATTGTTAATATTATATATTATCCTTTTAACATTTATAATTCCACTCTTCCCCTACAGGTTTAATAGCTTAATGGAGATTTGCTTTCCTGCCATCCAGTACATCCACCTTATATTACAAGAACCTTACTTCTTCCTCCCTCTCCTTTTCTCCTACCTTCCCTTCTTCTCTACTTTCTTCTTTCCTCCTCTCCTTCCTTCTTCCCCTTCCTCTCCCCCACTCTTCCTCCCCTTCCTGCCTTCTCTCCCACTCTTACTTCCCCTCCCTGTCTACCTCTCTTTTATCCTTTCTTCTCTTCCCCTCTCCTCCTCGTTCCCTTCCCTCCTTCTGTTATTGTATGTACATATTTTCCTCTTCCATCTGATGTATATACGCCCAGCTTTTCCCCAGCATCAGCCTGATCCCTGAAATGGGCGTTATGCGAGACTCCTGGCTGGGAAGCTTCCATTCTTCTCTTACCTGGAACCCAACTATGCTTAGCTCCAGCACCTGAGAGGTGGCCGAGCCCTTGAACTTCACGGGAGCCCCAAGGGGGTTGCGGAAGAGGCCACGGCCACCCCTGGGCCTTCTGGGACTCTTTTATCACGCAGATTCCTTGGACAGCAGCTGGTGGATCCCTCTGCCAACACTGGCCAGGTGCCAATCCCTTCCCCCCCCCCAGGACCTGCACCTACCATGCTGCAAATGCCTCGTGCACTTAGAGCAATGGACTCGTTCCATCACTGCCATTTTTCTCTTTTTAATTTTTTAAAAAAGTGATTGAATTTTCCAGCATTTAAAAGACAAAACACAAATTTACACTTATAACAGCTTTTCCATATCGGTATCCATATCTTTCGAGGTGGCGCAGTGGTTAGGGTGCAGTACTGCAGGCCACTTCAGCTGACTATTATCTGCGGTTCAGCGGTTCAAATCTCACCGGCTCAAGGTTGACTCAGCCTTCCATCCTTCCGAGGTGGGTGAAATGAGGACCCAGATTGTTGTTGGGGGCGATATGCTGACTCTGTAAACCGCTTTGAGAGGGCTGAAAGCCCTATGAAGCGGTATATAAGTCTAACTGCTATTGCTTGCTATCTATCTATCTATCTATCTATCTATCTATCTATCTATCTATCTATCTATCTATCTATCTATCTATCTATCTATCTATCTATCTATTACCGAGGTGGCACAGTGGTTAGGGTGCAGTATTGCAGGCCACTTCAGCCGACTGTTATCTGCAGTTCAGCAGTTCTAATCTCAGCGGCTCAGGGTTGACTCAGCCTTCCATCCTTTCAAGGTGGGTAAAATGAGGACCCGGATTGTTGTTGGGGGCGATATGCTGACTCTGTAAACCGCTTAGAGAGGGCTGAAAGCCCTATGAAGCGGTATACAAGTCTAACTGCTATTGCTATTGCTAAATGTGATTGGGTGCACAAGGAATTTGTCTCGGGTGCAGAAGGTCTCAATGTAACTGCCTTAACTGCCTTTCGTAACAATCCTATTTACAAAAAATTCTATATATCACTATCCTAATTTATATCCTTATTTAAATAAACTTTATATATTATACTTTTACCATTTATACTTTAAGTTTTACATTTGCTCTCAAGCCAGGAATCCGATCTATTCCAGATTTGATAATACTTGGTTCTTCTTCCCTCTCCTTCATTTCCATAGAGTCTCTATCCATTTCTGCACATTCATTTTTTCAAGGGAGGCAATATCTCCCCAAACCCCGTTCCCCGACCTCTCCTGGCTGTCCGATGCATCACCGGCCACTTCTCTCTCACCTAGAATTTCCACCACTTGCAGGAACACGGAGGCAGGGATGGCGTCCGGCTCATCGTCGGATCTTCCCTCGCCCTCCTCCTGCTTCCAGGTAAGCAGCTGCTCTGCAAAGGCCACGGCCAGAGGGAACTCGAGCGGGAGGGAGTGCAGGACCAGCACAGCACCCGGAGGAGGGGACACGCCTGGAATGGAGACCCACAAAAGCAGAAGAGCCGATGGGCAGAATTTAGACTCGGGACGGGGCTTCTGTGCGTGTCATTTCCATAAGAGACGGCTTACCCAGAGCCAAAATATCTGACACACACCAGAAGTAAAACACCGGCTCCCGGCATCTTTCCTCCCCACCAAGAACAGCGCATCTCTTCCTCCACAACGCGATTGAAAAATCTCAGCCCAGGGAACTGCTGTATTTTTCGGACTATAAGACGCACCGGAGTATAGGACGCACAAAAATTTCGAAGAGGTAAATAAGGGGGAAAAAAAGGGTTTTGACCTCCCCGGCCCCCAGGAGCACTCTGCAGACTTCAGCAGGGCTGGGGCCAGGCAAAAAACGCCCCCATTTTTGCGAAAAATGGGATGCGGGGGCGGGGCTTCGGCAGGCCAAAAATGGCTGTATTCGGTGTATAAGATGCACCAATATTTCCACGCTCTTTTGGGGGGGAGGTGCATCTTATACTCCAAAAATACGGTACTTGGCATCTGAGGTCCAGCTGCATCCAGGACCCTCTCCAGGCACCAGGCTCAACTCTAAGGGGTCAGAACCAGAATTCCTGGCCAGCTTTGCAAGCGTGATTCTAAGCATCTGCTTCCCAATCGTACCCAGTTTGATGTGGACCTTGTCTGTGGAGATGATGACCGAAGGATACTGGTTGGTGGTTGGTGGTGGCGTCAGGCCCGTGTTGGTCGGGGAAGCGTCCCGAGGGTAGCACACGGCCTCGATGAGGTTCAGCTGCCCGTTCTTCTTGACCTTGTGGCCCAGGCCGTAGAGCAGGATCCGGGCCCAGGGGGCCTTGTAGAGGGACGAGCTGCAAAAGACAAGGACGGGTTAGCCAGCCAGCGCCCGGCTCCCCTTCCTGGAATCCCTACACAGTTGAAGGGGATCAGCTGGGGAAAGAGGAGGAGGCTCAGCTGCAATTCCTTGCTCTCCGCCAGGGTCTCTTACTCTTTACGGAATCCGGACTGGCTTTCCTTGCAGGAGACGATGACGAAGGCAGCCCCGGGAAAATGGACGTCCATGTTGACTTTGGATTCCGAGATGGGGAACTCTTCCGAGGGGAACTGGTCCGGAGCGTTCTGAAACCAGAAAGCAGAGATTTCCAAAACCACGATACCAGGCAGGCCGAGAGGAAGCCAGGCGAGGCTTCTGCTGGGGGCAGGCGGCTTCCCTTCCGACTTGCCTGCAGGAAGTAGCAGGCCTGCCTGGTCAGTTCGAGCAGGCTCTCCTCCCCCTGGTGCAGGGTGCGGGCGATGGCGATGGTGAGCCACTCCTGCACCGTCTGGGCGTTGCCCTGGTAGAAGAGCTCAGTGGCCGAGCAGCTCTGGGAGTGGATGGAGTGCTGGAGGGACTGGGCCAGGAGGATGGACGTGGAGCTGATGGTGCCATCTGGGAGGGAAGAAGAGAAAAACGGCCCCTTCCACTCGCTTCTCGCTCAGTCACCAACTTTCCCCTTACGGAAACAAACTGGGTGGGCGCCCGCAGCGCAGACAGGACAGAGGACAGCCTCTTCCCATATTTTTCGGATTATAAGACGCACTTTTTTGTCTCCCAAAAGGGGCTGGAAATGTCTGTGCGTCTTATAGATGGAATATTGCCAAAGCCCTGCCCACCTGCTGGACATTTCTGGCCTCCACACAACCCCTTTTCAGGCCTTCTTTCGACCCATTTTTGAGGCTTTTTTCACCTGATTTTGGGGGGTTTTTCAGGCCCATTTTCGAGGCTTTTTTGGCCCAAACTGAAAAAAACCCCAAAAACGTGCCAAAAAAGCCCCCCCCCCCAAAAAAGAGCCAAAAATGAGGCTCAGAGAGGCCAAAAACCTTTTGTTTCCTCTTCTAAATTTAGGTGTGTTTTATAGTCGGGTGTGTCTTACAATCCGAGACACGCGGTAGTTATGGGGAAAAGCCGCAGAGCCCCCCTTCGCTGACTCGGAAGAGTCCCTTCCCCGCTCCGAGGGCTGGGTGGGGGGGCTACCTGGGAGGGGCGGTGCCAAGAGCTGGTTGGAGAGCAGCTGCAGGTGCTCCAGAGTGATGTCCCGCACGCTGAAGAGCTGAGTGAACAGGTGGGGCGTTTTGGGGGCGAAGATGTTGAGCAGGGCCATTCGGCAGTACAGGCAGGCCAGCATGGCTTCGCAGCGGAGGAGTTCCCTGCAAGAGACCGAGGACACGTGGAAGGGGGTTCAAGGCCTTTCTTAAGTGACGTTCCACCCGTTTTACGGCCTAACTTGCCAGGGTTGTTAAGTGAGTGGCTGCGGTTGCTACGTTAGTAACGTGAGAAGGTCTCAAAAAAGGGATTTTATTTTGTCTTTTAAAAAAAATAATAGGGGGGGGGATCTCGTGACCCTGGGATATCGCGACCGTCATAAATATGAAGCAGCGGTCTATAACAAAGACTTAAAATATCTGATTGTAAACGTGTTAACAGCAGCCAGAATCGTATTTGCAAAAAACTGGAAAAATGAAACAATACCAAAACAGGAAGAAGTTATTCGGAAAATAATGGACTGGGCTGAAATGAGTAAATTGACACTTGAAATTAAGAGAACAAGAGGACGAGCAATTTTATAAGATATGAGACTCGTTTTATCAGTGGCTGGGGGGAAAAAACTTGGAAATGAAAAATGTTTTACTCGTGTTTTAACTGAAGGAGTTAAATGATAACACAATCATGCTGTGAAATAGATTAACAACGATACAATGAAAAACGGATACATCTATGAATTGAATACTTTAGAATTTTTTGCTTTAAAAAGGATAAAGATAACAACGATTTTATGTATACTTGATTAGTGATATAATGTATAACCTTTTGAACATATTACAATGATATCTTGTTGTTGATAAATAATTTTAATAAGGGAATAATTGAAAATTGGTATATATATGTAGCGACTATTTAGAATATTTTGTTGAAACATGAAGGCATAAGATTACTGTTTGAAGGTATGAGGTACAAGGATAACAATCAGCATAAGCATACCTGATAGTTGATTGGTGGAATTATGTATAATGGAAAATAGTGATATATAAATATAAATGGTTGGTTAAAAAAATATCTTTTCTTTCACATGGGGATTATATAAAGGTATACTGTTACCAAATAGATAATCAAGAATGTAAGGGAACCATGATTTATTGGGGAAAAAAATAATACTAATCGTAACTGAACATATACTGTACAATGAAAGTGAGGCATTTAGTTATACTAGATGAAAAATCTGAGATGGTAAATGTTATTCGAGAATATGGATGTTAAAACACCTGTAACCAAACGACATGCTGTATGTGATGATGCGATGATGTGTTGTTGTTTTTTATTGTTGTGTGTATGTGTTGTCTGTGTAATAAAAATAAAAATTTATTAAAAAATAAATAAATAAACATGAAGCAGCAGCCGAGAGTCTGAATTTTGTTCCTGAGACCATGACGATGCTGCCAAGGTTGTAACTCTGAGAAATGGTCGTAAGTCCCATTTTTAGTGCCGTCATGACTGTGAATGGTCACTAAGCGAAGTGTCGTTAAGTCGGGGACTCCCTGCAATTCAGTCAGCCTTGGTTAGGAGCAGCTGGGCCTGCCGGCCGTCACCTCCGCTCACCTGTGAATCTGGATGTTGGAGTTGTCCAGGGAAACCAGCCCATTGGTGGCCGTCCTCCTGTAGCCCGAAGGTGGCCGCTCCAGCATGTCGATCGGGTACCAGTACCTGACCAGGACCCCCTCGCTCCGCAGGTACGTCTCCACCTGCACCAGCTCGTTCACCTGGGGGGGACAAAGTCCGGCGTTATCCAAGGCATTTGGCCCGGGGGTGTCATCCCAGCTGCCTTCCGACCTTCCCTCCCGGCTTCCACGGTGACGCTCGACTTGCCGAATCGACATCCAGGACCACGCCGTGCAGCCCGAAGGTCTTCAGCATCCCGCGGATGGCAAACTTGGGCAGGGCGGTGGCCACAGCGTTGGTGGCCACATTGTTGCTCTCCGGGCAGCGGGTCACGACCGTCAGACCTGGAAGGAGGAGGAGGAGGAGGAGGAGGAGAGGTTTAGTGCCAGGGCCTCGGAGCTCTCCCTGCTGGGTCCCTGGTATGCAGGCGGGCACAAGTACTAGTGACCCCCGGTCTGTGGGCATATCAAGCCTTCAAACCCAAGAGATTAAAAAAAAGCCCTTCGACCTCTGGTACTTGAGAGACAGCCTCCTGCCAATTACCTCCTCGCGACCTATCAGATCACACAGATTAGGCCTCCTCCGAGTTCCATCAGCCGGTCAATGTCGACTGGCAACCACACGGAGGAGAGCCTTCTCAGTAGTAGCTCCGACCCTTTGAAACGATCTCCCCGTGGAGATTCGTACCCTCACCACCCTCCAGGCCTTCCGCACAGCCCTCAAGATCTGGCTATCCTGTCAGGCCTGGGGTTAAAGATTGTAATCCGTCCCCACCCAAATGATGAATGTTGTTTCTATTTTTAATTATGTATTGTTTTTATATGTCATTGTGTGTATCCCCTTCCCACAAGTTGTAAGCCGCCCTGAGTCCCTCTAGGGAAAAGGGCGGCCTATAAATAAACTTTCCATTCCATTCCACAATCTTTGTTTCTGCCGGGGGTGTGTGTGTGTGTCTGGCATCCAAGTCTTGGGAGAGTGTCAAGTAATTCTACAATCAACTTACACTTCGTGGTTAAAGCGGAGTTACTCAGAAGTCACACATTCCGCTCATCCCCAGACTAGGAAATCTTTTCTCTCCGATTCCTGCTCCTTCTCCCCACCTGTTAGGCTTTCCGTCTACCAGGTGTAACTGGTCCCACCCCCCCATTGTGCTCTCTGGCTGTTCCTTCATTCGTCCTTTGTGGCGGGGGAGGAGAGGGAGGAGCCAGGAACGGTTGCAGGACATAAAGAGAGCTGGGGTTTTCCTTGCGTGGGGCAGGCTAATGGCATCGCAACTTGCCACCTCAAAGGTCCACTTCTCCCTCTCCGCGAGTCCCCAGGTGGCCAGAGAGGGCTGGATCCTTCCCTTCCCAATCAGTAAGCAGGCAGCCGTACCTTTCCGGACTTTATCGATGGTGAACTTGTTGGCCTCGTCTTTGATGTCCTCGATGGTGGGGAGATACAGGTCGCGAGGGATGCCCCCGTTCTCCTCGTAGAGGAACTCCACGGTCTGCCGCGCTATGTCGACCATCCCTGAAAGGCAAACCAGCCTCTGGATTGGCCTCCGGTCAAGGATAGCAGTAATAGCAATAGCAGTTAGACTTATATACCGCTTCATAGGCCTTTCAGCCCTCTCTAAGCGGTTTACAGAGTCAGCATATCGCCCCCAACAATCCAATAGATAGATAGATAGATAGATAGATTGATAGATAGATTGATAGATAGATAGATAGATAGATTGATAGATAGATAGATAGCAATAGCAATAGCAATAGCAGTTAGACTTATATACCGCTTCATAGGCCTTTCAGCCCTCTCTAAGCGGTTTACAGAGTCCGCATATTGCCCCCAACAATCCATAGATAGATAGATAGATAGATAGCAATAGCAGTTAGACTTATATACCGCTTCATAGGGCTTTCAGCCCTCTCTAAGTGGTTTACAGAGTCAGCATATCGCCCCCAACAATCCAATAGATAGATAGATAGATAGATAGATAGATAGATAGATAGATAGATAGATAGATAGCAATAGCAATAGCAGTTAGACTTATATACCGCTTCATAGGCCTTTCAGCCCTCTCTAAGCGGTTTACAGAGTCAGCATATTGCCCCCAACAATCCATAGATAGATAGATAGATAGATAGATAGATAGATAGATAGATAGATAGATAGATAGATAGATAGATAGCAATAGCAGTTAGACTTATATACCGCTTCATAGGGCTTTCAGCCCTCTCTAAGCGGTTTACAGAGTCAGCATATCGCCCCCAACAATCCGGGTCCTCATTTCACCCACCTCGGAAGGATGGAAGGCTGAGTCAACCCTGAGCCGGTGAGATTTGAACCGCTGACCTGCTGATCTAGCAGTAGCCTGCAGTGCTGCATTTAACCACTGCGCCACCTTGGCTCTTGTAAGGGATGGGGGGGGGGCGAGGGGAGGGTCTCCCTGCCCAGAATTGCCAGCAGACGCACCAAAACCTCTCGTGAATCTCCGTGAACCGCCACGAGAAAGGAGGGAGGGGCAGCAGGGGAGCCGAGGAAGGGACTGGGGTCAAAGGGGAATGTTCTACATTTACCTAACTGCAAAGCTCCCTTAATTTGATCCAGGCCGGATTTCCTCTCGGCTTCGTTGCGGAAACGCCTCCTAATGGTGGGGAAGACCTTGGTCTCCCAGGCCTTCACCAGCAGGGCGTAGTGGTCCTCCTGCAGGGGAAGGCGGGGGTTGCTGAGGGGGCAGGAGGAGGAGGAGGAGGGGGGGGGGAAAGGCACCCGCCCCGCCTCGGAAGCGCTGCCCAGCCACGAACGGGGACGGGGGTCCTTCTTCTCCTTCACCCCCAAAGCCACCGCATGGGGCAGCTCCCTCTGCTCACCCGGGGGACGTCGTCGTCGTCGTCATCGTCGCTCTCGTCGTCCGCGATGGGCGGAGGGTGAAGATCTGGGCCAGAGATGATGAAGTTCTCGTAGCTGCGCTCCGTCTTGTAATGGCAGGAGGAGTCGCTGTCGTACTCTGGAAAGAGAGAGAGAGAGAGTGGCGGGCAGAGAATCAAGAGAGGGAGGGCGGACAGGCTCAGCGAGGGGCGCTTCTCTTCCCCCCCGTTACCCATCCCTTGAGCCTCTTGAGACGGCCGCCTTGGTCTTTGTAACTTGCGATCTGATGATGATGATCACGATTTATCACTTCTTGCTTGTATTTACACTGAGAGCTTCCGCACCCGAGACAAATTCCTTGTGCGCCCAATCACATTTAGCAATAACAGTAGCAGTTAGACTTATATACTGCTTCATAGGGCTTTCAGCCCTCTCTAAGCGGTTTACAGAGTCAGCATATCGACCCCAACAATTTGGGTCCTCATTTTACCCACCTCAGAAGGATGGAAGGCTGAGTCAACCTGGAGCCTGATGAGGTTCAAACTGCTAACACTGGGCAGAGTTAGTCTACAATACTGCATTCTAACTACTAGGAAGGAAGAAAGGAAGGAGGGAGGGAAGGAGGGAAGGAAGGAAGGAAGGAGGGAGGGAGGGAGGGAGGGAGGGAAGGAAGGAAGGAAGAACTGGCAATAGCACTTAGACATATATCACTTCACAGTGCTTTACAGCCCTCTCTAAGCGGTTTACAGAGTCAGCATGTCGCCCCCAACAACAATCCGGGTCCTCATTTCACCCACCTCGGAAGGATGGAAGGCTGAGTCAACCTTGAGCCGGTGAGATTTGAACCGCCGAACTGCAAATAGCAGTCAGCTGAAGTGGCCTGCAGTGCTGCACTCTAACCACTGCGCCACCTCGGCTCCTTTGGCCAATAAAGGATTCTGTTCTATTCCTATTTCGTGTTCTGTTCTAATCCTAATCCTATTCCTATTATTCCCATTTCTATCCTATCCTTATCCCTAATTCCAGTCTCTGTTTCCCTTTCTATTCCGATTCCATCCTGTCCTGTGCTACTTTTTGGTCAGGCTGCTTAGCAGGTATTAAGATATAATGTTGATGACTCATTGATAAAGTGGGATACCTTGTCTCCAAATTTTGCGTGGAAGCAGAAGGAAACAACGCCGTGTCCTTTCATAAAAGCCCAGGCGTGCCTGTTGGGACAACCCTTCTACTCTTTCCAGACTTTCCCCCAGAATGCTACCAACTAAGCAAGTCCTCCTTGCGCTGTTCTGACTTTCCCAGGGAGGGGAGGGAGAGGCGGGAGACACAGCGGGCCCAGGGGAGCCTCACGTTGTTGAGCGGTGGCCACAGCTGCGATCCTACAGGGAGGCCCGTGAGGCCCAGGATCGGAGGCACTGCTGGTGCCGGCGTCATTGTCGCTGTCGGAGGCCATGGCGAAAGGCAGCACTTCGAAGTTGGCACTGATCTCCTCCGCCAGGTCGATACAGAGGTCCGCGGCGTTCCGGTGCGCTTGCCCTTCGACGTAGGCAAACTGATGGGAGCCAAAGTTGGCCCGGACTTTGGTGTTCTAGAAGGAAACCACGACAAGGAAGAGCTCAGCCCTTGTAGACCCTTTGGGGTGTCCTTGCTCTCTACGAGGAAACATCTCAGGATGATCATCTTCTTTTACAAAGGAATGGAGTTCGTTGTATTAGAGAAAGGGAAAAAGGCTTGTTATATATATATATATATTAGATTTTTTTAGTATGTTTTTTAGTATGTTTTTAATTTTTAGCCTAGTATGTAATATAGCCCAGGTTCAAATCCCAGTAAGGGTATGGCTAGTCTCCCTTTATTTATTTACCAGCACAAATACAACAAAACATATATATATATATATATATATATATATATATATGTATGTAGGTAGGTAGGTAGGTAGGTAGGTAGGTAGGTAGGTAGGTAGGTAGGTAGGTAGGTAGATAGATAGATAGATAGATAGATAGATAGATAGATAGATAGATAGATAGATATGGTAGATAGATAGATAGATAGATAATTTGAATTTTGAATTTGAATTTAATAACATTTATATGCCGCCCAATCCCGTAGGACTCCGGGCGGCTTACAATACAAAATAAAATCAAAACAAAAATATGAGGAAAGGAAAAGATAGATTTAAAAACAACACACCATGCACTCAGTTCTAGATGGGGCTGGACCGTATTTTGGTTGGTAGGTAGGTAGGTAGATAGGTAGATAGATAGATAGATAGATAGATAGATAGATAGATAGATAGATAGATAGATAGATAGATAGATAGATAGATGGCTCTGTGTGTGTGTGCGTGTGTCTGTGTTGCAGCATAACTCTGGAATGCCTCGAGCAATTTCAAAACGTGGTACATAGATGACTTACTCTCTGGAAAGAATTATTGTGGGGGTGAGACACCCCTAAAACCCCTCGGGAGTGTGTGTTCTGTTAAGATACAGCCTGTTGTGCCTAAAGCGGCTTCTACTGCCGTAAAACGGCTTCTACTGTGCAGCTCAGTGGAGTTCCCATGGTAACGGCTTCACCACAAGGGGGCTCCCTCTGGTAAGGGGGGGAAATCTAACATTAGAAATTATGTTTGGTCCAGACATTTCCCCCCTTTAAATAAATATCTGGGCAACGCAGGGTTATTGGCCAGTCGCAAACAAACGCTGGATGACGTCACTCTCAGACCCGCGTCCCTCTTTCGTCAAGATTTTCAGAGCAAGACCAAAGAGTCTTCCACCTGTTCAGGGTTCTTGTGACTGCACAGCAGGGAGAGAGGGCGGCACTCCACCCGAGCTTCACATGCAGGAGGTGGAAACCAAGGGCCAGGACTCGGCCCTGGTGCAGCTGGACCGGAAGAGAGGGGGTTGAGGCTTAACCTGCCTTCTTCTGGATATGGACCACCGGCCACATTCCTCCCGACACGTCTTCCAGATACGGCCCCAGCCGCTGTCCGCAGTAGGTGAAGTAGACCCTGCCTTTGGCTGGCTGCCCCGGAGGAGGAGGGGTCCCTTCCGTCCGCTCCCAGCCGATGCCTGCCACGTCACCTGGGGAGACGGCCGAGGGACCGGAGAGGGACTGAGTGGGGTCTTCCACCGCTCCCCACCAGCCCCCGAAGGACCCCTTCTGCCTAACAACAGGCCGGAGTGGGCTTACCAGGCGAGAGGGTCACATCCAGGCGCACGCTCTTCCACTGCAGCAAACTGGAACCGTTATAATGGACCGCTCGTCCGTTGCTGGAAATGCAGGAAGGGAGAAATTCAGAGTGGGAGAAGCCCAGGATCTCTCCTAGAGTGTCCCAGGCTTAGCAGCCACACTTGGCCATGGCAGGTGAGCAAATGTGTGTTTGTTATCGGGACAGGGATAAACCAGCGTCCGAATGAACCGATTCTAGGCACAGCCTCTGAAAGTTGGTTTATCTTGTTTAGGGAACACCTGCTGTCGACCCAGAGCTGCCCTGTTCCTCTTTTATTCAATGCAAGAGACACCACCACCCCGCTCCCTCCCCAGTTTTTGCTCTCACATCTCCAAAACCTACTTGTGGAAGAGGCAGGTGCCCACGGGGTTGGTCCACGCCCCGTCGCGTTTCTCAGCTTCCGTGGCAAAGCCGAAGGAGACGATCGGCCCCGTGTCGTCATCTGCATCTCCGTAGGAGACGATTTCGATCTCCCAGTAGAAAGAGGGGGCCTGGGAAAGGAGCGTCCGCGGGTGAGCCAAGCGCTTCGCGGTGGCCTTCCGGAACGGTCGCGGTGCCCTCTGTGAATGCTCACCTGCACAGGAACTGCCGAGGTGGCGTAAATGAAGGTGCCCCGAGGAAGCCCTCCCCCTGCGCTGGGGTCCGCCAGGAAGGTCACCGCAGTGAGGTGGGAGGAGAACATGCAGGCCCGCACAGGTGGGAAGACCCTCGAAGGGCTCCAGGTGATTTCTTTAGGCTGAACCAAGAAGACACGGAGCTGCGTTTAATCATAACGGTCAAGATTATACGATCTGCTGACCGCAACACCCAAGGAACCGTATCCTTGACCAGGGGGGCAGTCTTGAATCCAGTGCGTGTGATGGTTTATGGCCGGGGGGCGAGTGGGCGTGACTTTGCCGTGGTCCAGAAAAGGCATTAGCCCAACCTCCTTGCTCTGCATTTACCTGTCTTCGGTCTGCCTGGAGGGGGGGCGGAGGGGGGCGAGCGCTATCACGGTAGAGCATCCGTAACCTTTCGCACTGCGCTTCGACCACAAGGAGCCGCTCCCCTGGAAGGTTGCAAAGAAAGCCAGAAGGAGCCTCTTCAGACTCTCTCCTGCCAGGAGGTCTCTAAAGCCACATTTCTAGTGTCAGCTGCTATCAATACACCAACTGCTTCTTCTGAGGGGCCAATGCTGGTCAACCCACAGAGGCAAGGGATTCCTAGCTGCTTTTTTTCCCTGCGTGTCCTTGAAGTAACTATGGAGAGGACCAAGGTTTTCTCTCGTCCTCCTTGCTACTCTTTATAATCACCAAGGAAACCAGGCAAGGTTGAGGATGACAAATCGGCTTGGTAGTCTTCAAATCCAGGAAGGATTTGAATTGGGATCACGACAGTCTGGTCCTGTCCTTTTAATCCACAATATTTTCCAGGTGGCCTCTCCTTTACTCCCATCAGAATAATATTTGTTTCGGTCACAATAATCCAGCCTAAACGCCTGAGAAGACTTGACTCTTTGAAAATATACTTTTTTTATTTTCCATTTTCATAACATACAATCACATGTATACTATTACATAGCCAATATCCTATTGTATTAAGTAGTAATTACATCAGTTCCTCTTGCCATCAACGCCCAAAAAGATAAAAACCCATTATTGGCTCTTCTGCTCTCCATACACCTCTTTCTTCTACCTCTCTCCTACCTCCTTTCTTCCCTCCAACATCCTTTTCTACTCTACTTCCCCTTCCTTTCTCCTTCTCCTCTCTCTGCATTCCACTCCTCCTTATCCTCCTCATCTTCCCCCCTTACCCTCTCTCCTATCCCTCTCTTCCTATCTTTCTTCTCTCTTCTGTTTCCCACTCTTCCTCTCCTTCACTTGGTGTATTTCAGCTTCTGAGCAAACTCCATTCTATGTTGATGGTATTTATGCTCTTACCAGGGCTGCATTCTTGGGCTACAAGGTTGAGAACCTCCACAGCAGCTGGGCACTGTTGGATGAATTCTTCACAGAAGGAGGTGTCCTCCAAGAGTTGGGCCATCACCAGACATGACCTTGGGGGTGGGTGTCAGAGAGAGAGAGAGGGAGAGGGAGAGGGAGAGGGAGAGAGAGAGAGGTCAATGATTCTTAGAGACCCCCATGCTGATAAAACAAGCAATTAGGAAACAGAACAGAGCCGAGGTGGCGCAGTGGTTAGGGTGCAGTACTGAGGGCTACTTCAGCTGACTGTTATCTGCAGTTCAGCGGTTCTAATCTCACCGGCTCAAGGTTGACTCAGCCTTCCATCCTTCTGAGGTGGGTGAAATGAGGACCCAGACTGTGGGGGCGATATGCTGACTCTGTAAACCGCTTAGAGAGGGCTGAAAGCTCTATGAAGCGGTATATAAGTCTAACTGCTATTGCTATTGCTAACTCTGGCTCCAATGTTCCTCATTTCTGTTGCCTTGAAGAAAAACGTTGGGTCATTTTGCTTGCTGGAAAGCCCACCCAGCGGAAGGGACTTTACTCAACTCCCCAGGCAAAGAGGCACGGGGGAATAACGGCCTTCTGGGAACAAAACTAGAACGGCTGGCCCACAACTCCACTTCGATCTGGGTTGATCCAAGACATGGGATCCGTCTCTACTCACCTGGTTCGGATTTCAGCCAGGAGCCGGACCACTGCCATGACCGGCGTCGAGCCGTCTCCCGTGGCAGGAAGCGAGGTGTGGATGGACAGGCTGCCCTCCTGAGGAAGCAACATGGACTGGACGGCTTGCACGACCTTCTCGGTGATGGACAGCTTCTGCAGAGGCAGGGCCTGAGGAGCACGGGAAAAGGCGGAAGGGGTCAGTTTCTGGAAAAAGAAGGGAAGGACCTGCTCTCATTGCAACACAGGCGTCTTCCGATCCGGAAGCGAATGGCTGCCAACCAACAAGAAGGATCAAGCTGGGCTCTTTCAGGGGTTTTGATATTTTTTTTAATAATTTTTTATTTTATTTTATCAATTTCATATATACATTCACAATTATATGATCTCATAACTGTTATTAATAATATGTATTTATAACAATTTCTCCCTACAGTTGACAATATACTTGAAGATTGCTTTCTTAACATCCCATAGATCCATCTTATCTTACAATGGTCCTACTTCTTCTTCCCTCCCTCCCTCTTTCCTTCTCTCCTACTCCCCTTCCTTCCCTCCTTCCTTCCCTCCCTCCTTCCCCTTCCCTCCTTCTCTCCTTCCCTCCTTCCTTTCTTTTCTCCTTCTCTCCTTCCTTTCCCCCTTCCTTCCCCCCTTCCTTCTCTCCTACATTCCCTCCTTCCTTCCCGCCTTTCTTCTCTCCTCTCCTTCCTTCCCTCCTTCCTTCCCTCCCTCCTTCCCCCTTCCCTCCTTCCCTCCTTCCTTCCCTCCTTCCTTCCCTCCTTTCTTTTCTCCTTCTCTCCTTCCTTTCCCCCTTCCTTTCCTCCTTCCTTCCCCCCTTCCTTCTCTCCTACATTCCCTCCTTCCTTCCCTCCTTTCTTCTCTCCTTCCCTCCTTCCTTCCCTCCCTCCTTCCCTCCCTCCTTCCTACCCCCCTTTCTTCTCTTTCTTCTCTCCTTCCTTCCTTCCTCTCCTTTCCCTTCTCTCCTTCCCCTTTCTTTCGGGTTTTTTACTGTGGTTGACTTTCTAAATGGCTTCTTGGATACAGAAAATTTACACTTCTCCCCTCCACATTATTTTTGGAATTGGCCTTTTTAAGGATCTAAACTCCGGAGCTAACGGTTTAGCCTGAAGATAGAATTCTTTATTGGCCAAATTAGACACATAAGGAATCCGTTTCCGGTGCGTAATCCCTCCGTGTTACGTCTTTCCCCCCGAAAAGAAGACAGGGCCTTATTTTCAGGGAGGGCTTATTATTCAGACACCTGTACACCTGCTCTGTTCTGGGTGTTAGAACGGACTCACCTCCGACCGTGGAATGCAGAGTCGCGACAACGGAATGGTCAAAATGTCTGAGGCCTGGGAGGTCTTCCGAGAGTCTATATTCACAGGGGGAAATCTGACGGTGGCGATCCCTTCCTGTTCGTTAATGGAGGCCACCACACCAACGCTCCTGGCAATTCCTCGACCCAACACCTATTTAAGAGGAGAAAGGGAACGTTGAGGAATGCATTTAAGATCCACCCAGGGCTCTTCCCAATTGCAGGGACAATGCAAGGGCCAGAAGACCGTGGCACGACAAAACCGCGTTCGACTAAAGCGCGCCTGATTAAACCGCGTCGCTGACGTCATCAACAGGGCGACAACAGCGAGCGCAGAGAAAGAAGGGCGCTTTAAATAGCGCTTTGAAAGCAAGCCGATTCAAGTTAAGGTAAGGATTAGGTTTAGGGTTAGGTTAAGGGTTAGGTTTAGGGTTAGGTTAAGGGTTAGGTTTAGGGTTAGGTTTAGGATTAGGTTTAGGGGGGTTAGGTTTAGGTGTTAATTTTAGGTTTAGCGTTTACAGCGTGCTTTTTTCTCCGCGCTGTTGTCACGCTGTGATGATGTCAGCTACGCGGTTTCGTCGAGCGCCCTTTAGTCGAACGTGGTTTTTGTGGTGGAACCCCAGAAGACACGGTGTCCAAAAATGTAAGCCTCTTCCGGATTTGATGGGTTACAAGAGGTCCTGCGCCCACCTGAACCTCTGAGCCGATTTTGATGGTCTCCTTGAAGCCCCCCAGGGCACACAGGGCAGCCACTGCTTGGCGAGCGATCCTCTGGAGCTTGGCGAGCTTCCTTCCGTTGCTGCTGCCGTTCTCCAAGATGCTCTCGGCGTATTTTCCCAGCTGGGGAATGTACATCAGAGCCCGAGACAAGACCTAGGAACAGAGAGAGGTTCAAGCGGGCGGGCAGGTTGGAGCCCACATATGGGGGTTTATGAAGCCAATCAGGTTCAGGCGAAAAAACCGTGGCCTCGTGTAACGCATTAGGCATCGCCTCTTCATTCATTCATCCCGAGGGGGCTTTTTGTGGCAATGCTGCTATTTCAGGCTCCAAACGTTTAGAACTTTCTCACCAACATGAGGTGCTAAGAGGCT
>NW_028261382.1:50813563-50904461 GCF_051295495.1 Thamnophis sirtalis | reverse complement strand
TCTACCATAACTATCTATCTATCTATCTATCTATCTATCTATCTATCTATCTATCTATCTAATCTATCTATCTATCTACCTACCTACTGTATCTATCTACCATAACTATTTATCTATCATCTATCTATCTATCTATCTATCTATCTATCTATCTGTCTGTCTGTCTGTCTACCTACCGTATCTATCTACCATAACTATTTATCTATATCATCTCTATATATCTCTATCTCTATCTCTATCTATCATCTATCTATCTATCATCTATCTATCTATCTCTATATATCTATCTCTATCTACCTACCTACCTACCTACCTACCTACCTACCTACATCTATCTATCTATCTATCTATCTATCTATCTATCTATCTATCTATCTATCTATCTATCTATCTATCTATCTATCATCTATCTATCATCTATCTATCATCTATCTATCATCTATCTATCTATCTATCTATCTATCTATCTATCTATCTATCTATCTATCTATCTATCTATCTATCTATCTATCTATCTTTTATCTATATGCTTGATTTCATTTAGATGCTTCTTTGGGACTCTTCTTTGCAAGAACTCCTAAGGTTTCTGCCAAAGGAAGGATTCTATTTCCGCACAAGACCCTTCCCCAGATATCGAAGAGCCGAAACACCGAGAGACGCTATTTGCGACATTCTGCTTTATAACCCCCAAGACCCCTTTCCTGGCAAACACGCCTGGAGAGACCAGCCGTTCCTAGGGCCACCGGCAGAGATCTCATTTCCAGCAGAGAACCAGGCCGTCAGCTTTAAAGCTGCATGTGGCTCGTCCGGGCCAAACACAGCTCAGCATCTTATGGGATGGAGAGAAAGGGAAGACGAATCCGGGAAGCAGCCGACACAAAGCCAGCCCAGCGTAACGGGAGATTCTTGGCTTTTACCTCATTGAAGTGATAATCATAAAGAAGGGCACGTTATTCTCCAGTTTTCCATGCAGGGCGTCTTCCACCTCGCTCTGCCATTTCTGCTCCAGTTCAGCCACACACTGCCCAAAAAGGGGGGAAAGCAGCATGAGAAAGCTGGACCCCTCCCTCCCTCAGCAGGCGGCGTTCAGGAGAAATGTATTTGTATTTGTATTGTATTATTTGTATGCCGCCCTTCTCCGGGAGGACTCAGGGTGGCGAACAATTCAAAGGGGGGAAAAAAGGGAGAACATAAAAGACAAAATACAGATAATAAAAGTGGACAACAGTCGCACAACCATACATGTCGAGAGGGGATGGAACTCATCAACCCCAGGCCTGCCGGCAAAGCCAGGTTTTGACGGCTTTCCGGAAGGCCTGGAGAGAGGTGAGGGTCCGAATCCCTGCGGGGAGTTCATTCCAGAGGGCCGGAGCTGCCACAGAGAAGGCCCTCCCCCGGGTGATAGCCAGGTGGCATTGGCTGGTAGACGGCACCCGGAGGAGGCCGACCCTGTGAGGATCTAATGGGTCTGTGGGAGGTAATTGGCAGCAGGCGGTCTCTCAAGTAATTCACGTTCAGCCCACCGTGAGCTTCCCGGGACAGACATCCGAAAGCAGATGCCAGGTTCTCATGGCCAGCCTTTACCTGCAGTTGCCTTTCCATGGCGTTCAGTTTCTTGAAGGTCTCCCCCATAATTTTGCAGAGCAGGTCGTACTCCTCCGCGTGCTCCTCCTGGTACTGGAAGTTGATGAGAGACTGGAGCGCATCGACCAGGTTCAAGTGCTTGATCACGCACGAAACCACCATTTCCTCCATCACATCTGGCTGGATCACCTCTCTGTTGAGGGCGGGACCCCCCCCCCCAAAAAAAAAAAACTCAGAGGGGATCAACGTTGGAGAAACGGACCCCCTGACAAATATCTGAGCAATGTTCTTTTTTTTATTGAACATTTTTGAAGAAGAAAAAAAACACAAACTTTTACAAATGTTTAGTTCCCACCCCCAACCTTCTCCCCCCCAACCTTCCCCCCCCCCGACTTCCCAGAACCAATACAGGGTATAAGTCTTTAACAAAGAGAATCTAAGGTACAGTTAAAAGAAAAACAAAAAAGATAGTTAACAACGTATTTCCATTGAACTCTAGATCCTCCTTGCAGGACTAACTCTAGATCAGTGTTTTTCAACCTTGGCAACTTGAAGATGTCTGGACTTCAACTCCCAGAATTCCCCAGCCAGCATTCGCTGGCTGGGGAATTCTGGGAGTTGAAGTCCAGACATCTTCAAGTTGCCAAGGTTGAAAAACACTGCTCTAGATAATTTATAATTCCTGATCTCTAATCATAAGCTATCGGGAATTTCTAGTCCCATATTTCTTTTGAGTATAATCAATCCATCTTTTCCACTCTGAGCAATGTTCTGACCGAGGCTTCCCGAGAGCATGAAGCCAACTCCTGGTCCCGAAAAAAGACCCTTTTATTAATTGGCTGTGAATTTTGCTCATTCCCATCCACCAAAGTCTTTCAAGGGAGGATTTACGGTCACAGACCTCATCTGACTTGGAGAGCTGCCAGGGCGAGATCTGTAGAACTTGGCCAGGAGTCTCGGAGAGTCACGAACCAATGAAGCAAACTGATTGTTTCCTGCAAACTCCACTCCCCTGTCGCTCCTCTTGTATTTCCTCTGGGAGGGGCCATTCACCGTCCACCTGTGGCCTTACTCCCAAGTCGCCCCCTGTTCTTTAGCTCTTCCCTTCCTCTGGCCACTCTGCGCATGCGCCCACTGGGAACAGGCTCCAGCTGTTCTTCTGCCTCAATGATGTCCGACTCCGAAGGCAGCTGATAACTGTCGGACGTCCCTGTCCCCCTCTCTGCCTCCGACACAGAGCCCTCCTCAGAGCCTTCCCCAGACTCCAGGACTGGCCCAGGTTCCTCCCCAACCCTCCCCACTGTTAGAATTTACTGCCAGCTCCGCTGGTGGGCCACAACAAGCAAGGAAAGAGTTTTCTGCAGCTGCAGATCTGGAGAAAGCAAAGGTGACCAAAGAAGTTCACACACACACACACACACACACACACCCCTACCTTATGCTGGGTCGAAACTGAGGCCGAGCCCGGCCAGATATTTCCCTGAGCTTGATCATGATTCCGGGTGGGAGTCGGATGCGGGGCAGGTCAAAATAGTGACCACAGGTGGGACGAGGACGTCTGATGGGTAAGTGAACTCCTGGTCCTCCTCAATGGTGAGAGGCAGTGGGGAAGGGCTGGGCGTGAGGGCTGGGGGAGATCACACCGTTGGCTTCCACTTGCCACTGGCATCTGAAACAACAAAGCCACACAAAGGGCCGCTTGGCGTTTTGCCTCAGGAAGGGTTGTGTGCTCTCCTTCACACTGCAGCGAACAGGAGGCTTCGCTTCTGGCGGGGGGGAGTCCGTGGGGCTGGCCTCCCACTTCCCACCCCCTCCCGCTTTGGGCTGCCCACCTCTGCAAAAGTTTGGACCGCAGGAGGCTCTTGGCACGTTTCCTCGTCCTTGGTGATCTCCGGCCCGTTGTACAGGATCCTCAGCATCGAGCAGGCCAAGACGGACAAGCCCAAGGCCAGGTCGACCAGGAAGGGCAATCCGCCCGAGACGTCTTCCGAGGATTCCTGAGTCCGCCGAGGGGAAGCAGAGAGAACGCAGAGAGAGTTACGGCCTCGGCGTAACTGGTCTGTACCCAGGTGACTGTCCAACGCGAGTGAAAATAAAAACCACAAGCACCAAGAGAGCCAACCCGGCAGAATACAATAGCAATAGCAATAGCAGTTAGACTTATATACCGCTTCATAGGGCTTTCAGCCCTCTCTAAGCGGTTTACAGAGTCAGCATATCGCCCCCACAGTCTGGGTCCTCATTTTACCCACCTCGGAAGGATGGAAGGCTGAGTCAACCTTGAGCCGGTGAGATTAGAACCGGCTGAACTACAGATAACAGTCAGCTGAAGTGGCCTGCAGTACTGCACCCTAACCACTGCGCCACCTCGGCTCTCTCAAACCCATAAAACGCCGGCTCTAATGCAAGGAAGTCGGAAGGAGTTGTGCCTACATTTACTAGGCGAATACGTCAAACTTCTTTCCGTTCGGGAGTCGTGGATTAAGGGTGACCCGTCTCCTTAAGCACACCCTGTGCTCAGCCTCCCCACCATCCCCCTGCCACCCCCTTGTAAACTGAAGGAGGATGAAGCCGTGTTGGGACGCTGCTGGGATGGAGTTGAGTTACTCTCCTACCTGCGCCCGGACCGTGCAGGCGAAGCCCCACATGGCTTTATCTGGGGTGTTGTGTTCTCGGCCGCTACGCATTTCGAAAGAGAAGGTGACGGTGTCTCCCTCCACCTGACGGTTTGGGTGAGAAGAGAGCCCATGAAACAGGCGAGCGAAAGGCAAAGGCTCCGCGGGTCGTTATCCCAAGATACAGAAGGAAATCCGGAGACGGCCTTCTGCTCCTCTGCGGATTCTGCCCGTCATCCAGGAAATCTATTTCCCCCCCCCCCCCCCCGCTACAGTTTGAGATTAAGTGGCTGAGTTGAAATTCCATCAGCAGGGACGGGAAAGGGCTATTCGGTACCTTGACCAAATCTTTAGGCCACCCTGTCCCCAAGACGCTGCGGCTGCCGTATCCCAAGGTGTTGCCTCCGTATTCGGCAACCTTCCGACTGTTTGTGTTGGGCCCGGCGTAGATGACCAGCTGGCAAGCGGAAACACAACAGGCACAGGGGGTTGGCACGGGGGCAGATCAAACCCGCAGGAGCGTTTCTTAAGAGCTCCTCAGAGGGGAGCAAGCAAATGAATGGCGCCATATGGGATCTTCCGACCACGCAGACATCCTAAGTGGTAAGAGAGCACCAAGGGAAGCTTCTCCCAAGCCACCGCTTCAAGTTTTTATTTTTATTCTCTTATAGTTACAGCTACACCTTCACGTACTTATTATTCTTATTTATCTTTTACATATTTGTTTTCCCATATAAAAGGTTAAAATATACATTCTGGGTTGCTTTGCTTGCCATTCCGTACATTTATTTTGTCTTATCACAATCCTATTTTTCTTCTTCTTTTCTCTTCACCCTCCCTCCCTTCTCTACTTTCCCCCTTCCTCCTCTCCTTTCCCTTTCCTTACCTCTTCCCTCCTCCTCCTCTCTTCCTCTTCCTTCTCCTGCCCGCCCTCCTTCTCTTTCTATCCCTTCCTCTCCTTTCCTCTTTCTTCCTTCTCCCCCTTCCCTCTCTCCTCCTCTCCCCCTTTCCTTTTCTGTTATCGTGGTTCTCTCTTTTCAACTCTGAACTGGTGCATTTTCGGGATGGCATTCCTGCAAACCCTGTTATAATTTTATGCTTATCCTTTCACTATCATGTCCTAACTATTTTTTCCCCTCTATACCTCATTCTTGAACATATACTTATATATTAATACTTTCTTTTCCCTCCCCCTCCCCCTTCGCCCTTTTTTCCATTTAATCGTGCCTTGTATGGGTTCCATCTCTCTCTCTGTTGCTTTCTTTTCTGGATTCCTTTCTCTAACCCATCATCAAAACCGAAGCCAACCACTTCGGAAGGGGCTTCGAGGCTGCTCCATCTTTCCTCCCAGGCCCCCCCGAGGCTGGAGTTGAACTGGCCCCGACTGACCTTGTCGTAATCGTACTGGGAAGAGCACCGGCTGTCGAACCTCAGGTACAAGCAGCGGGCGCCAGGAATGTGCACCGTCTCCTTAAATTTGTAGTTATCCCTGACGGGATGGACGGTCTCCACCGTCTTGCCGGCGGCCCAAGGAGCTGGGATTTTCAAGCCAGTGAGGAACCCCGGCTCTTCTCTCTCTTCCAGCATCCTGGCATGAAATGGTAGAAAAGGAAAAAAGGGGGGAAAAAGGTTACCGAAGGAGTAACTTTGTAGGACAGATTAAGCTTCACCCAAAAGAATTGTGGAAGCCAAATACTGGCATTGCTACCCCGTACGACAATGGGCACAAACTATCCCCATGCCCACATGTGGGTTTAAAGATGTCACTTTTGGGACTTATTCATTCATTTATTTGCCGATATGGGCCTTAAGGTTGCTAAATTCATGGAGATAAGGAAAACTTTGGTTCCTTCACCAAGGGCCGTCCCTCCTTGGCGGCTTTAAGACGTGTGGACTTCACATCCACAGGTTTTAAAGTTGTTAAGGTTGGATACTCCTGGCTTAAGAGTTGAGGTGGCGCAGTGGTTAGAGCAAAGTACTGCAGGCTACTTCAGCTGACTGCAGTTTGACAGTTCGAATCTCACCAGGATCAAGGTTGACTCAGCCTTCCATCCTTCTGAGGTGAGGAAAATGAAGACCCAGATTGTTGGGGAGGGGGGCAAAAGGCTGACTCTGTAAAACCGCTTAGAGAGGGCTGTGAAGCACTAAGAAGCGACATATAAGTCTAAGTGCTATCACCCTTCCTTCCTCCCTGTTAGAGGCTAATTCTGCCGACTGCCAGCAGTTCGATCCTGACTGGCTCAAGGCTGACTCGGCCTTCCGTCCTTCCGAGGTCTGTAAATGAGGGCCCGGATTGTTGGGGGCAAAAGGCTGACTCTGTAAACTGCTTAGAGAGGGCTGTGAAAGCACTGTAAAGCAGTATATATAAGTCCAAGTGCTATTGCTAGGGCTGTTACACTTCCAGCTCTTCACAAGTTGACAAATTTCTTTTCCATATAAGCCTAAGTCTTTCTCTTTTGAAAATCCCCTAAAAGCAATCACTCCAGGCACAAAATCTCCAGGGAGTGAATGAGAGAGAGAGAGAGAGAGAGAAAGAAAGAGAGAACTCAGGGAAGATTAACAGAGTTACTCACCTCTCATCAGGGAAGAGCTTGCTCCTCGCTTCAGAGGCCCCTGCAGGAGAACCGTTGACGTCCGAGAAAATCGGAGACTGGGTTTTCAGCAACAAGGCCGTCTGCAACACAACACCAGACCAATGGGTCACAAGGCATGGGGGGGGGGTCTAGGGGAGGATGGGGGGGGGAATTGAGAAGCCCAAAGGGGGAGGGAGGGGAGGCACGAAGTACCTGGCTGGTGTAGAGGACCAGCTGCACCAGCTGAGGCATGAGTGGGTCGGCCACCATCAACGTCTGGAGGTTCGGATGCATCAGGGAGGTCAGCAACACGGGAAGCAGATGGCCCAGGATAGTCGCTTTGGTCACCTGCTCCAGGCCTTTCAACCTGCACGGAGAGTTCCCCACCATTTGGCTTCGGGAGGGAGGGACCTTCTCCAGAAAAGCCCCCTCAGCTCCCTTCTTGCACCTCAAGAGTTGGACCCCTTGGACCGGCCGAAGAGCCAAGGTGGCGCAGTGGTTAAATGCAACACTGCAGGCTACTGCTAGATCAGCAGTTCAGCGGTTCAAATCTCACCGGCTCAGGGTTGACTCAGCCTTCCATCCTTCCGAGGTGGGTAAAATGAGGACCCAGATTGTTGGGGGCAATATGCTGACTCTCTGTAAACTGCTTAGAGAGGGCTGAAAGGCCTATGAAGCGGTATATAAGTCTACTGCTATTGCTATTGCTATTGCTATTGCTATTCTGAAATGGCCTGCCCAATGATTGCTCACTTGGGAACGTCCAAGCTTGGCCGCTCGAAGCCCTGTGGACTTCAACTCCCAGAAGACCACAGGTCTTCAAGCGGCCGAGCTTGGCCACCTCTGTGCTAGCTGCTGTTTGATGCGTCCCCGAAAATACTGCAACACAGCAGGAGCCATGAAGTCACCCCGCTCACCGCCTCCTGCACCTCAAAAAATAAGGAGGCCCATTTAGTGTAACAGGAAGAAGCTGAGTTCAATGCAGAGAAGTTATTAACTTCCTTTTTTTTAAAATTTCCTTTGTCTTAATATATTTTAGACTGTGTTTGTTAAAAATCTATACCATGTACGGGCTCTGGGAAGTCGGGGGGGGGGGAAGGGAGGTGGGGTGTTAGGGGGGAGGGGGGATATATAGTATGTGTTAGATTTTCTGTAAAATCTAATCACTGTAAAATCACTGTAAAAATAGGATAAGCTGAATAGGCAGTTGTGGCTTGCCTATCCCAAAGTTACAATGGCACTGAAAAACACGATTTATGATGGTTTTTCACACTTAAAAAAAATAAAAATAAATAAAAATAAGGCGGCCAAGTGCTTATTTCGGGGCTCAAAAGAAAATAAGTCCCGGTCTTATTTTTGGGGGGAAAGATGACGTTGACCCTTTGCTCCAGCCTTCTGTTATACTACCTAATAGAAATAATTCTGGCTTGAATTCTATACGTTGTTCAGCCACACCTGAATCTGTAACCAAAATTTCCTAGTTGGAGGCATTTTCACCTTCTGGAAGCAGCTTTGGCCGAGGGGGCCTTACCTCTGCTCTCTGTCCGGGACGTCGCTGTTGATCAGGGCAGTGGTGACCTGCTGCAGCTTCTCCAGGACCTCGTCGCACCCCGTGAGGATCTGCATGGCCAGAGCCAAGATGCTAGTCTTGAGCTCCTGCAAGGAGACAAACCGAGTTCCAGAGCTGCGTTTTCGACGGGCCCCCACAGAACAATTCGCTTCTAAACCCAACACAGAGGCTCATGCAAAAGAAAGAAGTCAATGGGATGAGCGTGATAACAAGCCAAGCGAGGTTTGAGGAGCAGCAGGACCTGTGGGGGAGCTACCAGCCCATCCCCTCCCCACTGAGGACTCTCGTGCCATGGGTCAACAACCCAGGAGTGGCAGGACAGGTTTAACAAAAGAAACACCCCTATGTGCCTATCACTCCACCTCTGTCTGTAAAATCAATAGCAATCGCACTTAAGACTTATATACCGTTTCACAGTGCTCTCTATGTGGTTTACAGAGTCAGCCTCTTGCCCCCAACCATCTGGGTCCTCGTTTTACCGACCTTGGAAGGACAGAAGGCTGAGTCGACCTGCAGCCTGTCAGGATCGAACTGCAGTCGGCAGAATCAGCCTGCAGTGCCGCATTCTGACCACTGCAACACCGAGGCCTCTTGTATGTAATGAAAGCTCCTTGTTAAACTACTCGAGCACTGCACTGATTCCGGAGGCCACTTAATTCAAAGGCCACGTTTCTCACCAGGCCACAGATGAACCTTCCTAAATCCGTCCAATTGAGGCGGAGAGGCTGGGGGGAAAGCGCTCAGCCACATTTGGCCCAGGGGGGGTCAACGTGGGTTTCCCGACCATGCCTGGAAGGCACTAGGCTTGGGGAAGCTGAATTAAACGCACTTTTCACGGGAGGCTCACTTAGTGGTTCTCTAAACCAGTGTTTCTCAACCTTGACAACTTGAAGTCCTGTGGACTTCAACTCCCAGAATTCCCCAGCCAGCATAGCTGGCTGGGGGATTCTGGGAGTTGAAGTCCACAGGACTTCAAGTTGCCAAGGTTGAGAAACACTGCTCTAAACCACAAGATCCCAACACGAAGGTTCTTCGGACCGACCTTTCCCTGAAAAGCCTGCTCTAGAATCTAAAGAGACCGCCTACTGCCACATACCTCCCAGCGGCCGGTGAGATCCCACAGATTGGGCCTCCTTCAGATGCCGTCAGCCAGACAATGTCGGCTGGCGGCTCCCCGAGAGCCTTCTCTGTGGCTGCTCCGACCCTTTGGAACGAGCTACCCCCAGAGATCCGGACCTTACCCACTCTCATGGCCTTCAGGAAAGCCCTTAAAACCTGGCTGTTCCGGCAGGCCTGGGGGCTGTTGACCTCATCGTTGAGGTCCAGCCCCGATCAGAACGAATGCGTGTGTTGTGATTTTAAATCTGTCTTTTTTTTATTTGAATTATTTCTTTCCTCTTCTTTTTGTAAGCCGCCCGGAGTCCTCCGGGATTGGGCGGCCTATAAATTTTATTAATAAATAATAAGAAGGAGGGGGGGATCGAGGGAGGGAAAGGAGGGGGAAGGAAAGGGGGAAAGGAGAAAAGAAAGGAGGGAAGGCAGGGGAGAAGGAAGTAAGGGGGGGAGGGAAGAAAAGGGTATGGAAAAGAAAGAAATGAGGGAAGAGAAGAGGGAGGGAAGGAATAAGATACCTAACCTTTGATGTTTATAATGATTTGATAGTATGGGAATATCTCGAAATGTAGTTGGATTGTTTTTTACAAGTTATGGATGTTGTATTTTCGTTTTACCAATAAAATCTTATTAAAAATTTAAAATAAATAAATAAATAAATAATAATAATAAATAAATGGGTTCCCTCTGTTCAACTCTTCGCATCTCCCCCAATTCCCAGCATGAGAAAAGCTACTTTTTTCCCTTGGCTGCCCAGAAGGGTTTGCTTTTTGGGGAAACCGGAAGGGGCGAAGCCAACACAGGGGATTCCAACCAGGGATGCTAAGCAGGCCGGGACCCAACTCTGCCGGTACTTATCGGAACGATTAATCCAGCCCGCTTGTTGGGCCGGACAAGGAGCGAAACCGTCCTAGGAGGGAAGAGAGAGCAGCTGCAGAGAGAAACGGAAGGAAGGAAACAAGAAACGGAATAATGGGGGGTGGCTGGATGAGACGTGGTGTGGAAACATTCAGCATCTACTCCAGAAGGTGACGGACATATCCGAGGGAGGACAAAGGATGAGCCACAAAAAGGAGCTTCCTGAACAGCAAAGACGGAAACGGACAGAAATCATCCCGGGCCCATTGGGGGGGGGCTCAGCCAAGCAGAGGACCAAGCCACACCCCTCCCTCATCTTGAAACAGCTCAGACAACAGAGAGAGAGCCAACCAGGGTCAGGGTGGTGGTGTTGGTGGAAATCACCCCATTCCTTTGGAGAGCCTTCCCTGATGTGTACGGAAGGAATTCGGGAACTCTGACTTTTTATACTGGCTGGATTTGACAGGAAACAGGTGAAGCACCTGAGGGAGCCAGCCAGGGATATGGGAGCTCCTTGACGGGGAGATTTTCCAGACAAGGCAATAGCAGTAGACTTATATACCGCTTCATAGGCCTTTCAGGCCTCTCTAAGCGGTTTACAGAGAGTCAGCATATCGCCCCCAACAATCTGGGTCCTCATTTTACCTGCCTCGGAAGGATGGAAGGCTGAGTCAACCCTGAGCCGGTGAGGCGGAGAGGAGCTAGCAAAGGTGAGCACAGGACTCTTCTGGAGGGAGGCGGGAGCGCACTCATCCCCCCCCCCAGGTGTAAACTGCAAAGCATTTCCTTCCCACCCACCCCAGCTTCGCCCTGGGGTGAGTTTTCTAAGCTGAAGGAGGAGCTGGGGGGAGGCTGGAAACCCCACTTGGCCCGATGCGAGGATTCTGCCCGGAGTAGCTCTTAGCCAGCAGAGTGCAGAGGCTCTGGGGGGGGGGATTCCAGCTGAAGCACCACGACCACAGGCGGTGAGCACGGAGGAGGGGGGCCATACCCGTTGGCTGAAGAGGCAGCGGCAACACCGGGGTCAGGAGGAAGCGAGGGCAGTGGCGCTTCAGACTTGGTGTTTACCTGTACCTTCAAGGTCTCTCCCTGCAAGGAGCTGTCACTGTCATCGCTTTCGTCGGGTTTAATCAAAACGGTATTACTCAGAAGGTGGTTCTGAACGGCCATCAGGTACCGCAGGCAGGCAGAGGCGGCCTTGAAGACAAACGGTTCCCTCTCACAAAGCGGCAAAGAACGGCGATTGCCGAGGCCCCGGGGAAACTCACACACAGGGGAGCACGGAGGGGCTCCGTCCTTCCTTCTCCTCCTGCTGCGGAGGTCACAGCGTGGCCAAGAAGAGCCAGAAAATGTGGACACATTCATTCAAGCTAAAACTGGGCAAGTTCCTGGACCTCACCAAAGTGAAAGACACGTTAGCCTGAAGTGATGATCCCATTTATACTAAAAGGGGCGGGCAAGGGTAGCTGATGCGCAAAATATACATTGCAACGCTTATTGCAAAGCCTCTCAGCTATCAAACGACAACCCGGCCTTCACGTGGTGCCCCCTGTTCCCACCAATCGGGCTCTGTCGACCCTTGGGACTGGCGCCCGAAGATATAGTCATGCGCCCATTCAATCTTAGCCGAAAATCATATAATAGCGACTGGCTGCACCACCTGACAACCCTAGCCCAGGACCGAAAACAGTGGCGTCAAATTTCCATGGAAGTCGCCTATATCCACGATGGGTGAAGAGGCGTCAAGTACAAGTACAAGTACAAGTTATACTAAAAGCAATGAAGAACTTGAGAGCCTCAAAGGTTAACCTGCTGGGCCGGGAACAAGAGGAGGAGGAGGAGGAGGAGGGCCAGGTTGACAGAGGTCTCTGCCACCAATCCCAAGGAGGGGCTTCTCGATTCCCCAAAAGGAGAAACTGTCCCCACCCCCTTTCCCTTCATTCTCCCCACTGCAGCCCCCGAAGAGAGACGATATGGGGGGGTGGGCATGGTTACTCACAGGCACAGTGGAGAGAAGCCTCTGAAATTCATCCCGAGAGACGATTTGGCACTTGGTGATTAAGATGCAAGATTCCCGGACCACGATCTTGAGAATGTAGTGCAAAAGCTCATCATTCAGCCTTCAGAGGCAGAAGAGACGGGGGCAAAGGAGGAGGGGTCAGGAGGGAAGATTCAAGTACAAACCGCAATGCATCCTGTCAGTCGGTCGCGAGAGCCACCTTAGCCTCCGCTTACCAATCTTCGCTGCCCGGGAGGCAAACGCCTGGATTCATTCAATCAGTGCGCACAGCCCCTGCTCTCTGTGTGTGTGTGTTGTTTACCTGCAGTGCTCATCATCTTCACTTCCAAATCTGTTGTTCTGGAGTTGCTCAGCCATGTTGGTCAGGATCACATCTCGAAGCTGGGCCAGGCCGCTGTTCCTCTCTCCTAGAATGGGCCAATTCAAGGGAGAAGGTACCGTATTTTTCGGAGCATAAGACGCACCAAGATTTTGAAGAGGCAAATTAAAAAAAAAAGCTTTTGCACTCTGCAGAACTCCCAAAAACCAGTTTTTCGCAAAAACGGGCCCGGTTTTTTTTGTCAAAAAAGGGCATGCATAGCCTTTAGGCGGCTTATAGAGTGCTCCTGGGGGCTGGGGTGGGGTAAAAAACGCCCTGTTTTTTGCTCATTCCTGCCCTCCTCAGCCTCCAGGAATACTCTGGAAGCCTCCTAAAGGCTCTGCATGGCCATTTTTGCAAAGGGGGTGGGGTTTCGGGAGACAAAAAATGCTGCATTCAGTGTATAAGACACCCCCAGGTTTTCAGCCTCTTTTTTGAGGAAAAACGGCGCGGCTCATACTCTGAAAAATACGGTAAGAAAAGAGGCTTGGGATTGGGCTGCAAAGCTCTCATTGACACCGCCTTCACCTGACGCATTCAGCAAAGTGTACATTCTGATTTTGTTTTTAATGTACGAATTAATTTGCACTCCAGCACCTTGAAAGCTCTTACCTTCTGTTAAGACCAGTTTCAGTAGGTTATTAATTTCTGTTTCTCCAGGGTACAGGATGCTTAGACCAGAACTTGAAAAGGCAAAGAAAGGCAACGCTTAGCATTTGTGCAAAAACATATTAAAAAAAGAGCACTGCGTTCTGAGGATAATTCTGATTTTACTCCAGCATATGCGTTGGGAACTGTTGGTGATATTATTTCATATGACGTAATTTATGGATCCCCGTCTGGAAATCTGTAGCACTTGTTTGGTTAAAGTAAGAGTATTTTGTTTTTTAATGTGCTGAAGCAAATTCACACGTCCTGGTATGAGCCAAGGTGGCGCAGTGGTTAAATGCAGCACTGCAGGCTACTGCTAGATCAGCAGTTCAGCGGTTCAAATCCCACCGGCTCAGGGTTGACTCAGCCTTCCATCCTTCCGAGGTGGGTAAAATGAGGACCCAGATTGTTGGGGGCAATATGCTGACTCTCTGTAAACCGCTTAGAGAGGGCTGAAAGCCCTATGAAGCGGTATATAAGTCTACTGCTATTGCTATTGCTGGTAGACAAAGCAAAGAGCAGCTGCTTTGTGATTTTTATGTCCTCAGTTTCATGAGAAATGAACTTTCCCATCAGTGATCTCGTGGGGTGAGGCCAGGTGACCTACCTGATGGCCAAGCAGACCTCCTTCTGAATCTCAGGGCTGATCTGGTCAACGGGGGCCATCAGGAGCTGCCAGAGCAAAAGGCCCGATCGCCGGACGATCTCCCGGTTCTTCTCCGTTTGGGGGCTGAAGAAAAATTTGAAAACCACCTGCAAGACAAGCGTTGCAATGCGAGGTGGGAGGAAGAAATAGAGGCTTCGCTTCTCCGCCTTCTGTCTGGATTGACTGAAATAACCAGGCTGCCTCGTATTACTGAGACTGGGGAAGGAGAGTTGAGGAAAACGGGGCAAGAGGTCGATATGTTCAAATGCTCTGATTTCGTTTTTTTATGAACCTCCAGAAAATAGGCCAAATTACCCCACAGAACACAAGACGTTTTTTCAAACTTGGCAACTTTACGATGGGTGGACTCCCCCAGCCAGTCATGAACTCTGGGAGTTGGAGTTCCCCTATCTGAAGGTTTGCCAATATTTGAGAAATATTGCCACAGATGATCAGGCTTGGATTTCGTTCAATTTCTGGTTTGTTTTTTTTTAGTCTTTGTTTTGATCTCCCTCCCGATACACTCCCCCCCTTCCTTCTCCCCCTCCCTCCAGTCCTCTCTCCCACCCTCTCTACCCCTCTTTCTTCTATCCCTCTACTCCTCCCTTCGGTGTATTTCTACAATCTATTAATATATTCAGCTTCTCCTATTTTTACAGTGGAATTAAAGAGCAAGATTTCATTCAATTTCTGGTGGACAAGAACGACATTCAGCCTAGAGCCCCTAAACTGTCGCCTTCTTTTTGATCCAGAGCACATGTCGGATCAATCAAGGACTCAGAATCGCCCACGGAGTGGCAGCCAATGAGAACTCTCTGGTGGGCCGCCCCATTTCTTTCCAAAATACAACACAGGCTGTGCACTGATGACGTTACCTAGTGTGGGTAATGAAATGTCTGCAAGAAAACAACCAAGTGCACAATGGAGACACACCAAGGTAATTGTAATTGAAGAGCCGAGGTGGCGCAGTGGTTAGGGTGCAGTACTGCAGGCCACTTCAGCTGACTGCTATCTGCAGTTCGGCTGTTCTAATCTCACTGGCTCAAGGTTGACTCAGCCTTCCATCCTTCCGAGGTGGGTGAAATGAGGACCCGGATTGTTGTTGGGGGCGATATGCTGACTCTGTAAACCGCTTAGAGAGGGCTGAAAGCCCTATGAAGCGGTATATAAGTCTAACTGCTATTGCTATCTATCTCTCTCTCTATATATTTTTGCCCTGTTGCAGAATATTCTTATTCCATTCCAGTTCATTCCATTTTGTTCTTCATTCCAATATTTCTTTCCTATTCTAGTCTGTATTCTATTCCTATTCTTCTATTATGAATTCTATTCTATTCTATATTCTATTCCTATTCTTCTATTATGAATTCTATTCTATTCTATATTCTATTCCTATTCTGTTATGAATCCTATTCTATTCTATATTCTATTCCTATTCCTATTCTATTATGTATCCTATTCTATTCCTATTCCTATTCTATTATGAATCCTATTCTATTCTATATTCTATTCCTATTCCTATTCTATTATGAATCCTATTCTATTCTATTCTATATTCTATTCCTATTCCTATTCTATTATGCATCCTATTCTATTCTATATTCTATTCTTCTATTATGAATCCTATTCTATTCCTATTCTTCTATTATGAATTCTATTCTATAATGAAAAATACAATATTGTCATTAAAATAGAGACAAGATAAGCTCTGTCTGTCTGTCTGTCTGTCTGTCTGTCTGTCTGTCTATCTATCTATCTATCTATCTATCTATCTATCTATCTATCTATCTATCTATCTATGGATTGTTGGGGGGGCGATATGCTGACTCTGTAAACTGCTTAGAGAGGGCTGAAAGCCCTATGAAGTGGTATATAAGTCTAACTGCTATTGCTATTGTCTCCTCCTCCTCCTCCTCCTCCCCCTCCCCCTCCTCAACACATTAGGACCTGAGCTGTCGGGGTAACCTCAGGTGACCAAAGGTGTGCCTCGATCAGGTAGAGATACCTGGAAAACCACCAGGATGCAGCGAATGATGCAGGTGTCCCCGTTGACCATGGCTTTCTCCATGATGTCGCAGATGCTGCTGAGGTGATGGGCTTCGATCGGGTGCTGCTTGGCCAGGAAGTTTGTGACTGGCATGTTGTTACTGGCGGCCAGCAGGTTGAGCTGGTGGATGCACATGGCGCCCACGTGGTGCAGCAACTGATTGATGACCTCGTTTGTGGCTGTGGCATCTCCTGTGGGGGGGGGGGAATCATCATGTCGTTTTTAAATTTGCCTGGCCAAGACCATCAGCCGCTTCTGACAACGGAGAGAGGGGAGGCCGATGATTGCTCAAATCAGGGGGCTCCGGGGATTTCAGATTATTCCCAGTGCTGATGGCACCTCTGGCCTCTCCTACCTTGTGGCTCCAAGATGACGTGGCTGACTCCCAGCCTCTGGCAGATGTAATGGAAGGCCTGGTTCCCAGGGTTGCACCACTGGTCAATGTAGTCGTTGGAGCAGGTCCAGATCATGTTGTTCATGGCATCGTAGCAGGCGCCTGGACAGAAACATGGGGAGCTCCCTTCATCAGAAGGGGACCGGGACGCAAAGCGAGCGGAAATCCAGAGATACCGGGCGTTAAAATATCTCAGCCTCTTCATGGAACAACTGGCCTCCAGAGGCCGTGGATGCTCCAACCCTGGAGGGTTTGAAGAAGGGACTGGACAACCATTTATCTGGTATGGCACAGGGTCTCCTGTACTTGAGAGACCGCCTACTGCCAATTACCTCCACGCGACCTATTAGATCTCATCGATTAGGCCTCTTCCGAGTCCCATCTGCCGGTCAATGCCGATTGGCAACTACGCGGAGGAGAGCCTTCTCGGTGGCAGCTCCGACCCTATGGAACGATCTCCCCGTGGAGATTCGGACCCTCACCACCCTTCAGACCTTCCGCACAGCCCTCAGAATCTGGCTATCCCGTCACGCCTGGGGCTAAGACTGTAACCCGACCGAATGGTATGAATGTTGTGTTTTTTTAATTATGTATTGTCTTATATGTTAAATAGTTTGTCTCCCCCTCCCCCTTGGATTGTGAGCTGCCCTGAGTCCCCCCAGGGAAAAGGGCGGCATATAAATAAACTTCTATCTGTCTATCTGTCTATCTGTCTATCTATCTATCTATCTATCTATCTATCTATCTATCTATCTATCTATCTATCATCTATCTATCTATCTATCTATCTATCTATCTATCTATCTATCTATTTATTTATCTATCTCCTGCTTGAGCAGGGCAGGAGGTTGGACTGGATGACCCCCAAGGTCCCTTCCAGCTGTTATTATGTTGTGTGTGTCCACACACACACAGCCTGGTGATAAATTTGTCTTCTTTCTCTGCATCCATTCCCACCCACAGCAGAATGTTGCTGTTGTTTTTGTTTTTTTTGAACTATTCAGGAGTTATTTGCTCTTAAGAAATTTGCACCCAAGCGTCCTGTCAAAGCCACCCTTGTGGGGTTTAACTCAGCCTGCAGCTAAGGCAGGGCTTCAGGGCTTACCTAGGCCAGGGACAAGGGCACCGCGCCCAAGGGAGCTCCCAGCAGCGTCGATCAGGTCTGCTCGGCTTGCAAACTGCCCGTCTGAGAGGTTGTACACCAAACTGGAAGCTAGGACTTTAAAGAAGGAATCTGCCATCAATCCCTCGGGGGATTCTAAGGACAAGCCGCGCTTAAGGCGGACCGGCCAACGCTGAACCTCCTGGGGCCAAAACCGCCTCTTGCAACAGTCCAACCGGCCTTTCCACCTTTCGTGGAAAAGTTCTCAAGTCAATAGAGCCTCTTTCCCTCCCTGAAAGGCCGAGGGGGGGAGGGGGAGAGGACTTACTTTTCAAGGATGACAAACCGCTGCTTCCCCCAAAGAGAGACCGCGTGGCAGAACTGCCGGAGCCTCCCGGAGGCGGGATCAGCATCACCAGGTACGTCCCGCAGGTGTAGATCGGGGTCTTCCGGAGCATTTTGAGAGGTAGACCACAACTCGTGTTAGCGGCTGGGGGGGGGGGGAGGTGGGGAGTAGAGGAAGAAGAGGAGGAGGAGGAGGAGGGGAATTGTGAGAAGCAGGAGGAGATCTTTAGGCCCAGCAACCTCAAAGCAGAAGACGACGTGAAGAGGAACCTGGTCCAACGCAGGACCATAAGAGGCAGCACTGCCCCCCCCCCACCCACCAGGGAATCCCTTCACGAGGCGCCTCAGGCAAGCAGGTGTCGTACCTGCTTTCTGACGTGTTTCGCCCTGTTCAACAAGGCGGCTCAGCTGCCCCCTTGGGCGAGGAAGCCACAAAAGGAGGGGTGGGGGGAGATTAGAGGGCTGAAAGCCCTATGAAGCGGTATATAAATCTAACTGCTATTGCTATTGCTATTGCTATTGCTATCTATCTATCTATCTATCATCTATCTATCTATCTATCTATCTATCTATCTATCTATCATCTGTCTATCTGTCTATCTATCTATCTATCTATCTATCTATCTATCATCTGTCTATCTGTCTATCTATCTATCTATCTATCTATCTATCTATCTATCTATCTATCTATGAACTATGGATTGTTGGGGGCAATATGCTGACTCTCTGTAAACCGCTTAGAGAGGCCTGAAAGGCCTATGAAGCGGTAGATAAGTCTACTGCTATTGCTATTGCTATTCCTGGGCACAATTTGCCCCTTACCTGCCTGGTCCTCTTTCAGGGTATTGGAGATGGTGGAGCCCGTCAGCGCAGCCAGGGTGGCCGAGGGGGAGGCCCTGTACCTGGAGAGCCGGCTGAGCAGCATCTCGTTAATGCTCTTGGCCGAGTCCCCCTCTTTCCTCATCAGGATGATGCGCTCCTGGAGGGGCCGGGCGATGCAGAGGCCGTTGTCCATCTGGGCCAAAGGACCAACACAAGGAGAGAAGCTTTCAATGCCACGCGGAGGACGCCTGGCACCCCCGTTTGTGCCCGCCTTCTTGGCACGAGACCCACCTTGAGCTCAAAGACGTCCATGAAGACGGAGTGGCCCTTGGGGGTTTTTTCATTCAAGCTCGCGGGAGACCAGATCCAGTAGAAGTAGGTCCCGTCCGAAGAGAGGTGGACGGTGGTCATGGTGCTGCCTATGGGGAAGTGATCGGGGGGCATTGGGAGAAGCTGGCACACCTGTGCGGAGAAATGGGGCAGGGGACAGAAGGGAGAAGAAATCCGGGTTTACTGGCATTTATGACGACACGCTGATCCCAAAAGTATCAAGACGCTAAGTGGTTCTGTGTACTGATATGCTGGCCTGACATTTGCAATTAAAATCAATATTTATATTTCAAACAGGCGCCACGAAGAGATGGAGCTGCTTCTTCTTCTTCTTCTGTTGTTTTAAGACAGTGTTTCTCAACCTTGGCAACTTGAAGATGTCCGGACTTCAACTCCCAGAATTCCCCAGCCAGCGAATGCTGGCTGGGGAACTCTGGGAGTTAAAGTCCGGACATCTTCAAGTTGCCAAGGTTGAGAAACACTGTCCTAACCACTGCTGGGGAATTCTGGGAGTTGAAGTCCGGACATCTTCAAGTTGACAAGGTTGAGAAACACTGTTTTAAGAGAGAAGAGTGCTGGAAACAAAACGAAAGTTGTTCTCATCGTGGCAAAACAAAAGCATCACAACTTGCAAGGTCACACTTGCCGAACAGGCACTTTGGAAAGTGAATGAGATGGGGGGGGGGAAATGGCTTCTGTCGATAGCCACACCGTGGAAGGACTTTCTGCCCTCCCCACCACTGGTCGTTTCCCCCAAGGTTGAATTCTTCTCGAAATTGGAAGAAGCTTTTCTCTCCCCATCAGAAACACCGAAGTACCGTATTACCATATTAAGACGCATCGGAGTATAAGACGCATCGGAGTATAAGACGCACCAAGATTTTGAAGAGGCAAATTTAAAAAAAAAAAGTTTTTGCACTCTGCAGACCTTTTTCAAAAAAAAAAAGGGGGGGGGACGTGCATAGCCTTTTGGGGGATTATAGAGTGCCTCTGGGGGCTGGGGGAGGCAAAATTAAGCAAAAAAAAGCCCATTTTTCTCCCATTTCTGCCCTCCCCAGCCCCCAGGAGCTCTCTGAAAGCCTCCTAAAGGCTATCTATAGCCATTTTGGTGAAGGGGGCGGGGTTTCAGGAGGCAAAAAATGCTGTATAAGACGCACCCAGATTTTCAGCCTCTTTTTTGAGGGAAAAAGGCGCGTCTTATACTCCGAAAAATACAATAAGTCCCCATGTGTGGACAGGATGGGGGAAAGGGCTTCCCCCAACATGTTCCAATAGGAAGACATGAGTTCTAATTGGGACTCCTGTGGTTTCCTTCATCCTGCCCGCCGTTACTAGCAGATCCATTGGCTAAACCGTCCTAAGATTCCTTCGTATAACGACCGGGCTGCGACGCTAAGGAGCTCGAGGTTTGCCTGCTGCTGTCTCAGCTCTTGACCGCCGTCTCAGATGCAGCCAGTAGAAAATATTGTGCTCATCCCCGGACATTCTCAGTAATGGATTCCTAGCTTTCCAAGGGAGACCGAGAGCCCGAGTCACCTGGGAAGCATATCCAGGGCAGAGTTTCATGTCTTGAGTTGGCTGGCACAGAGCTCAGATCCTAAAATCTCAGGCTGAGCATTTGGGGACTGAGGACAAAGTTGCCCAGGGAAAGACAGCATCCGCACAAGGGACTTTTCTGATCTTGTTTTCTGAAAGACCACCGGGGTTCCCAAGAGACAAGGGCAATTAGTGACGACGGAAGGTCGGGGGGGCGGGGGGGACGACCTGGACCATTTGGCTGAATCGCAAACCAGGCCTCGGAACAGACAGTCAATCTAAACCCAGCTCTGATTGTACCTGAAGCGTGTTCTGATCGATGACCTGGAAAAGGGAGTGAGGTTTACTGTCGAAAGAGACCGGCCTATGGAGCAGCCGGCCGTTGCCGAAGGCCACCCAGCCGGATTCCAGCTCCTCGTTGCGGGAATACACAAAGCCCCTGGAAGGAAGAGCAGGAGAGCTCGGACTCAGGCGCCCCCATCCCTCCTGGAAGCCCCCCAGGATGGTCTTTCTCTCCCTTGTCCTTCCTCTCCCGGAGGCCTGGCTTTGGTGCCGGGGGGGCTTACCGTAAAGTACCGTGTAATCCGGAGCCCAATTTGCTGATTCCCCGGCCAACGGAGTTGGTGGTATAAAGATAAAGCCCATCCACTGCCAGGCAGCGTCCTAAGTCCGCATCTGCAAGAGGGGTTCAGCGGGAGGAAGCCACGTAATTTGGGGGGAAATGTTTCTTTGAGCCGCCACCAACTGCCACCTGCCTACTAAGGAGGACTTTCCCCGTGGCTGCCACCCCGGTTAATTCTGCCAAAGGCCAACGGATTTCTTTCCATCAGGGGCCAAAAAAGCTTGATGTGCTAGTCTCCCTGGACAGTCCAGTCTTTTACTATGTCCAGTTCTGGGCACTGAGCAGCCTTTGATCTGTCCCTCACTCTGTGGAATAAAACCTCCCAGCTGCCTCTACCCGCCTATCATTTTCGCCGCGGCTTCTGCCTGCTGTGAAAGTATCCAAGCTCAGGTGTTCTAAGGCAGTGTTTCTCAACCTTGGCAACTTGAAGATGTCTGGACTTCAAGTCCCAGAATTCCCCAGCCAGCGAATGCTGGCTGGGGAATTCTGGGACTTGAAGTCCAGACATCTTCAAGTTGCCAAGGTTGAGAAACACTGTTCTAAGGGATGCAGGGATGTGCAGCCTTCCGGCGTTCTTACCTTTATTTTCCGAGCCAGAGCCAGGGCTGGCCTCAGGGGCCGGCAGCATGTCCTCAAACCCCCAGGACACCATGTGTTTGCCCCCAAGCAGGCAGGAGGGCGATCCGGGTCCGCCTTCTAAAAGCAGCAGCCTTCAGGGAACAGATGTGGACACACACACACACACACATAAATACAGGCTTCTGGGACATAGAAACAATGAACTACAGAAAAATGCAGAGTTAAGGGGCTTTACGGGCTTTTAAGGGAAGAGGGCTGATGCATGTTGACGTAAATTTATTAAATGACAATTACAATTACTTTGGCTTTGGACTATCGGGAGGAAACGATGAAAATGGCACGGCTGAAGGGATGCGTGTGGTTTAGAGCAATAGGGGGGGTCTCCCCATCCACTCCCCCACCCACCCACCTTCCTCCTCACCTGTACAACACGTCAGCCACGGGCAGGGATCCCAAGTCAGTCTGTTTTTGTAGGAGATGGACGGTGTGGACAAAGGTTTTGAGGGACCCCCTGGGAAAGAGAGGAGAAGGCAGTGGTCACTCTTCAGGTGCTGCGAGAGACCAATGGAGGCCACGGAGCTCTCTCGACAGAGAAGGACCCGACACTAATGCCCAGATAAATCCATCCATCAAAAGACTTGGGGACTGATGCCCGTATATTATATATTGTTCCGTTTCCAATCAGCGGGCACGAAGCAGTGAGTGAAAGACTGTTTAAACCCAGTGGAGAGAAAGCAGCCCGGGTGGGAAAAGCAGAAAAATCTAGCTAGGTGAGGTTCAAGAGCATTCTTCAACTGTTCAGAGTGCAAAGGGAGGACCCCAAAGGGAAGGTCCCAGCCGGCTCTGCTTTGCGAGGACCGTCCCCAAACTCAGGGGGCATGAGGAGCCCCACCACTTCAGCAGGAAGGAGACGGACACACGCCCCGATCCTGCTCAGGAGGCTCCTTTCCCTTGGCAGAACCTTCCCTCAAGGCCCACTCTTTAACTTTTAATAGATTTATATGCCGCCCAATCCCGTAGGACTCCGGGCGGCTTACAGAAAAAAGTTAATATAGGAGTTAAAATAAAGAACAATTGAAAAAGAAACAATTTTAAAAGAAAGAACGCACCATACACTCAATCTGGGTGGGGCTGGACCTCATTCCTGAAGTCAGCAGCACTCAGGACGTGGAGCTGCAGAGACCCTTCATGAGTGGGAAGGAGTTTGCCTTCTCTCTTCAGGGATCAACCCATGAAGCCATCAGGCCACTGGGACAGGGACAAGCCCCCCCCCCCTCTGGCAGTTTGCTCTCTTGCCGGGCAACGCTGAGACCCCTGAAGCCAACACATTTAAATAGGGATGGGAAGACGCCAAAAGGGCCTCCTACAAGGAACAGGTTTGGTTTGATTTGATTTATATGCCACCCTTCTGCCAAGGACTCAGGGCGGCGGACAACATTAAAAGAAACACATAATACAAAAGTTAGTCTTCAACATGCCACCACATTGGAGCCCAAAGTTTACGTTGCTAAGTGAAACATTTGTTGCTCACTTTGCCCCGTTTTATGGCCCTTCTTGCCACAGTTCTTCAGTGAATCACTGCAGCTATTGAGTTAGGGAGACGGTTGTTAAGTGAGTCTGGCTTCCCCATGGACTTTTGCTTGTCAGGAGGTCGCAAAAGGGATCACGTGACCCGGGACGCTGTGGCCGTCAGTTGCCAAGCGGCGGGATTTTGATCACATGACTATTAGGGTCATAAGCGAGAAACGCTCCCAAGTCACTTTTTTCAGTGCTGTTGTAAGTTGAGGACTACCTGTGTGGCTTTTTATATATATATACAGTGTGTGTGTGTGTTTGTGTGTGTGTATGTATGTGTGTGTATGTACACACACACACACACACACACACACATATATATATATTAGATTTTACAACCCCCGGTATGCCCAAATATGGGAAGAAGATCACTACTTCCATTCTCTGTCCTTCGGCTCGTCACAAGAGACCATCCAGACAGAAACCCAACATTTTTACTGTTGCCTTTTTGTTACATTTTGTTGTATTTTGTGCTGAATAAAGGGAGACTAGTATAGATCTATCTATCTAAGCTAAATAGCTTGAAATAGATCTATACTAGTCTCCCTTTATTTATTTATCAGCACAAATACAACACAAATGTAACAAAGGCAACAGTAAAAATATTGGGTTTCTGTCTGGATGGTCTCTTGTGATGAGCCGATAGACAGAGAAAGGAAGCAGTCTGCTTCCTCCCATATTTGGGCACACCAGGGGTTGTGACACTAAATACATACATACATACATACATACATACATACATACATACATACATACATACATACATACATATATACATACACACACACACATACACCACAAAAGGGAGTCCACCCCCTCACATTTTGTAAATATTTAAATATATCTTGCCAGCCGTGGAGACATGAATGGCTGTGTGTTGTGTCATTTTGAGGGGACAGCACATTCACACTGTTATACAAGCAGTATCCTCTCTACTTTACATTGTAGCCAAGTGTCATTTCTTCAGTGTTGTTGCCACATGAAAAGAGGTCCTTAAAAATGACAAAATGTGAGGGGGTGGACTCACTTCTGAGATATGCTGTACGTGGGTCAGAAAAAAATGAGGGGAGTGGGCTTTTCTTGGCGTGGCAAAGGCGAGGGGAGCCGGGAGCCAAGCAGAGGCTTCCTGCCCTGGGTTCCAGCCCTGCCCCGAAGGACACCAGAAGACCCCATTCCCCCGCCCTTCCTCTACCTGGCGCAGGCCAAGGCCACCAGGGCGGCGGCGGCGTTCTCCTTCTGCCGGTGGGGGATCTGCTGGCCGCAGGGCGAGGTCTCCTCCAGCCAGGAGCAGAGCAGAGCCTCGATGCCATTCAGGCAGTCGGCAGGCTCCTTGGTCAGGCTCAGAGGCTGGCAGTCCCGGAGGCACGTCAGGAGCACCTCGGCGGTGACGTTACCCAAGGAAGGGTCTGTCCTGCTCTGGGACTCGATCAGGGGGAAGACCAGGAGCAGCCCCATGCGGGAGGTGAAGGGCGCCTGCTCCGAGTGCTGCAGGAGGCCCTGCCGCTTGAGCAGAGCCAGGGCCTCCTCGTCGCCCGAGCTCTCCCGCTCGTGCTGCTCCTCCAAGGCCAGCTGGCGCTGGGCGTTCCAGAGGCCCCGCAGCGCGTTCAGGCGGTACTCCAGCAGGCGGGCGTAGGCGTTGCTCTGGTTGCCGCAGATGGCGCGCAGGCGCTCCGACAGCTCCGTGGGGTTCTTGGTCTCGAAGGTTAAGATCTGGAGGGGACAGAAAGGAGACCTTCAGGCTCAGACAGAAACGCCACCCACCCACCCACCCGCGACTCTTAGATGACCTTCTCCACATCCCTTCAACGGGGACAGCCCGAAGCCGTGCAGGAGGGGATGGACTCCAAATCCACCATTCAAGCGGGGTAGAATAACCGCAGCTCTGCGGGCTTTAGAACAGGGATTCTCAACCATGGCTGCTTTAAAATGGGGGGACTTCAATTCCCGGAATTCCCCAGCCAGCTTTGCTGAAGTCCCCCACCCCCATCTTAAAGTGGCCATGATTGAGAATATACAGAGTTTTCCAGAAAGGCCGACAGGAACCAATACCCAAGCTACTGTCTTTTCCCCTTATAAAATCCATGCTGGCCCCTGGCCACCTCTGGTCCGAATCCTGCTGCTATTTAATGGCTACCCTAAGAAAAAACACAAAATCTTGATTCACATCTGAGTTTCGTCACTGCCATAACTGCTTAAAAGCCTGAGCTTTTAAGCGGGGGAAGAAATACTATCGATTCCCTCTTTTTACCCCATCTTGCAAGAGCATGCATATCTCTTCTCTCCTCCCTCCCTCCCTCCCTCCCTCTCTCTCTCTCTCTCTCTCTCACACACACACACACACACATACACACACACGAGTGGTTTGAATAACGACCCGATTGTCAAATTTGTGTTGTGCCAAGGCACCATTAAAGCAAAATCGCTATCCAGACGGACTTTAAAATTTCGGATAATGTTACAAAATTCGCTTTACGATCGGTATCAGATATTTATGAATCCAGAACCTTTTCTTGGTTGCTTTATATGGCTTGTAGGTGACGTTAGATGACATATAAAACCTTGTCTTTTGAGCAACTTTTAACGGTAAAGAGCAAGAAATGGGATTACCGGGAAAGGATTCCAAGGCCAGTTAGCCAAATAAATACAAGCTGACATACGCAGTTAGCTAAATGGCGCAAACATTGATTTAACAGCTAAAGAGCTGTTGCCCCCGTCTCGAATGGTATGACTGTTGTGTGTTTTTAAATTATGTATTGTTATGTTTCGTCTTTTATTTTTTTGTCTGTACCTCCCCCCTTCCCTGATTTGAATTGTGAGCCGCCCTGAGTCCCCTTCGGGGGGAAAAGGGCGGCATATAAATATAATCAAATCAAATCAAATCAATCAAATTAACGGGGTCCAAACTCACAATGGGTTTTTTTTTCCAAAAAAAAAAAAAAATCCATTCGGTTTTCCAGCATTACAAATTCACCGTGGCATCCCACAACTAAGACCGTGCAAAATTTAAGGGCGTCAGTTTCTGCGTTTTCCTAGGGAAAAGGATGTGATTTCACGCAAGGGAATAAGTACTAGCAATACATTTAAAAGTGAACGCACTTCCACTCCCAGAATTCCCCGGCCAGCATTGAAACCCACTGATTTTAAAAGTCGCCAAGGCTGAGAACAGGGTTCTTCTTCTAAGGATGCTGATCCCAAGAGAATAACGAAGAGTCCCGGATTTGGGTCGAACATTTTAGAGAACTTGCACCCATGTCTCCTACTTCTCCTGCGTCTGTGATTTCTCCGCTGACTCAGGATGACTGAGGATAGGAATCCTTTGTTATTTGGGGTTCATTCCCCTTGTTTTTAAGAATAGAAAAATAATGGAAGTTCACAGCCAGTCCGGAGGCTTCTCGGGAATAAAGGAGAGCTGGTGCACGCCACCCCCCCACCCCATAAATAAATAAATGACTAGAGCAGCTCTTGCTGTATTGGCAAAATCTACATCCAGGTGAGCGCAGCCGAAATACGGAAGTCTGAGAATACGCCAGTCACGGGCCCGAGTGGCTCTTTCCCAATTGTACGGCCAGCAAAGTGGCCTCTCGAGAACGGGGGCTTCTAGATTCCCACCAGTCAACAGAAAGCCTGCTAGAACAATCAGCTTCAGTCATGGAAACGGCCAGGCTGCACACAAAGAAAGGACAGGACAATCACAACTGTTTGTGTAACCCCGATAATGGGCGGCCACACCCTGAGCCTCCGAGAAGGGTCGGGGGATTGGGTGGGAAGGCACCTTTGGGGGTGGCTTCCCTGCCTCTGGTCTTTTGGTCCTCTGAATGACACGGCCTGTCACTGGTGCGGGTACCGTGTCCCCACCTGCGCTACATCCTTCAGGCAGTCCTCGACTTACGACAGTCCATTGACGACGAGACTGGATAAGGCAGTGTTTCTCTACCTTGGCAACTTGAAGACGTCCGGACTTCAAGTTGCCAAGGTAGAGAAACACCGGGATAAGGGGACTTTGGAGCGGTTTTTTTCACAGTTACCCCCTCTGCAGCACATGGCCCGTCATGTAACCAAAATCCGGATGCTGGGCAGCCGGTTCCTATTTATGACGGTTGCTGGGTCTCCCTTCTGTTCGCTTAACAACCGGATTACTAACTTATCACCTGCAGTGATTTGCTTAACAGCCATGGCGAGAAAAGTCGTACAATGGGGAGGGGAAGGGGGGCAAACCTCGCTTAGCAAATATTTCACTTAGTGGTAATTGAGGACTACCAGTATAATCACTGCCCTGATTTTGTTATGACCATCCCACTTTCTGGGGGTCGTATGAGGGTTTTTCCCCACCAGAATTCCTAACTCTTCGGGAGAATGCTTCCGACAGGCTCGCATCACCACCAAGCGGGACAATTCGATGACAAACCGCATCCATTTACACTTTGCCAACATCTGGGTGGTTTATCCCAACACGACATCCTCCTTTGCTGGAATGAATTTCTCATCCCACTGAAATCATTTTTATTCTGAAATTGCTGGGCAGCCTGCAAAGAGCTCTCATTTAATCATCATCTCTCTAGGACAGGGGTCAGCGACGCGGGTCTTTCATCCCTCTGCCGCGGCTCCTTGTCGCTCAAAATATGCGCCGCCACCGCCAATGGGTGACACCTGCCAGCAGACGATTTATTGAGCTTTCCCGCCCAACCATGGTTAACTCGAAGAAAAGAAGAGTTTCAGCAGAAAAAAGAACGTTTAATTCAACCACATAGGCTAGTTTTGTGGCCGCTCAGGGAATAGTCGGGCACGGGAAGGGTTTCTGTGGCTCCCGGTGTTTTCTCTTCTGTGGGAAACGGGTCCCAATGGCTCTTTGGGTGTTTAAGGTGGCCGATCCCTGCTCTAGGAAAAGCAGTACCCTAACTCTTCTTTAACTGGGTTTGTTGAGCAATGGGACCTAAAATTCTGCAGAAACGGCGAACAGGCTGCCTATCAAAGAAGTTGGAATGGTCAGTGCTTGCTTTTTTATTTTAAATAAACACTCGGAAGTCAAAGGGTTGGGAGTGATTTCCAGGCTGGTCTTGAACAGCGGGAAAAAGGTCAGAGTTGGCTAGCACCAGGATGGGCGACCACGAGGAAATCCCAGGGCTGTCGAATAAACTGGGGAGTCCATCCCAGAAGAACTCAATAAGAAATCATCTCCGTACAGATGACGGTGCAGTTGAAAAGAAGGCTGCCAACAATGGGAAGCTCTTATTGCAGATCTATACAGCATGGAATATTATGCTCGGTTTTAGTCATCACATTTGAAAAGGATATGAAGAACTTGGGGAGGGGGGGGGATGCAGACAAGGGCAACCAAAACTATCAAGAGCTGAGAAAAAGCTGGAACATCTGGAAGGGACGGGAACAAAATGCAGAAAGATTTTTAAAAAAAGAAAAGAAAATAGAATAATGCCCTGGGTGGAGAAAAGAGGGCTGGGGGCGGCTGCTTTCTCCCCCCCCCTCCATCCCTAGCCGCAGGGGCCATTCAGGGAAGCCGGTGAGAGAGAGAAAAAAGAAGAAGCGGAAACAAAAGAAAGCTCCTTCACACTGCGGCCAATTAATCTGCGGGAATTCATTACCGCAAGGTATGTGGAGGATGTGATATGAAGACGACTAGGGACCGGATGAAGTCAGGGGGGGCAGCCGGACGGAGGGAGGTTGGTCTCAAAGGCCCAGGGCCGCCTCTGTGTGGGGACAACCAGTTGCAGGGACCCACAGGAGGAGAGAACACGGGGTCCCCACCTCTCTTGGGAACCCCAGAAGCTTCCAACTGGATGCTAGAAGAGGAAAACCTGGACCCAGGTGAATGTTGGCCTTCAGGAGTCAAACGGGAACTCAAGAAACTTTACTCATTTTGAGCTCAACGGGCAAAGCTGCCACACGTAATCTGGAGGGTATCTCACCCCACCAAAAGCCGTGACCCGTCAAAACCGCGTTCCACAAAAGCGCGATCGACGAAAGCGTGTATGTGACGTCATCACAGTGCGACGAAAAAGATCGAAAAATTGAAATAAAAATTAAATTACAGCAAGCCGATTCACATAAAGGTAAGGGTTAGGGTTAGGTTAAGGGTTAGGGTTAGGTTTAGAGCATTAGCGTTACGTTTAGCGTTAGGTTAAGGGTTAGCGTTAGGTTTTTCGTTAGGTTAAGGGTTAGGTTTAGGTTTAGGTTAAGGGTTAGGTTAAGGGTTATGTTTGGGGGGGTTAGGGTAAGGTTTTCACTTTATTTTTACATTTTTCGATCTTTTTCGTCGCGCTGTGATGACGTCACATACGCGCTTTCGTCGACCACGCTTTTGTCTACCGCGGTTTTGTGGTGGAACCCCAAAAGCATCTGAGAGGATAGTCTGTAGAGATTCTCAGCCATCCAGGTCCTGGTTGTCCCAAAAGTGTTTTTTTTTCCCAAGAGGCAACAGGACTTCCTTGTTTTAATCTTTTGAAGGCGTTTCGCTTCTCATCGAAGAAGCTTCTTCAGCTCTGACCGGATGGTTAGGATGGGAAGCGAAATGTCTCGGAAAAAAACAGTTGCCTCCTCCTGAAAAAAAAAAGCACCTCTGGGACATTTGAGATGATCCACTGCATTTTTACGTGGGAGAAATGTACGTTTAGAGTCACTCGATCGTGAGATGGGCAGCATATCAATTTAAGAAGTCAGTTCGATCCTGACCAGCTGAAGGTGGGCTCAGCCTTCCACCTTTCTGAGAGGTGGGTAAAATGAGGGGCCGGATTGTTAGGGGCAATAGGCTGACTCCGTAAACCACTTAAAGAAAACTGCAAAGAGGCATATAAGTCTAAGTCAGTGTTTCTCAACCTTGTCAACTTGAAGATGCCCGGACTTCAACTCTCAGAATTCCCCAGCAGTGGTTAGGACAGTGTTTCTCAACCTTGTCAACTTGAAGATGTCTGGACTTCAACTCCCAGAATTCCCCAGCCAGCATTCGCTGGCTGGGGAATTCTGGGAGTTGAAGTCCAGACATCTTCAAGTTGACAAGGTTGAGAAACACTGGTCTGCTATGAATAAGTAAAACAGTACAAATATTAATGGGAGCAGCAGCAGCTTTTCCACCTTTGGAACTGCACCTGTCCCCTGCCCGGCTCCTGGGCCCTTGTGGTCTCTGCCGGCTGGTTGTGGTGCTGGCCTTTGGCCTCCCATTTCTATGTTGAACATGGTTTGGGGAGAGCCGAGGGAGAGCAAAGGCTTATCAGTTGCTATTTACATTTCAGGAACCCCAAACATCCACATTGTCAGCTTCCATTCCACAACGTGTTTCCCAAACAATTGTAGAGATCGTACAATTACCTTGAAAGTACAGCATGCTCTCCGAGCAATTACCGCACGGGGCTGTCATGTGATTAATCATCATTTAAAGCAGGCTTGCAGAACTAATGGGCTCAGTTCTATTTCTATTCTATGCAAACTATATTGATGCCAAAAAAAAGAAAAAAGCCCCACTCCCCAAAAAGGATCACTACCTTCTGGACCACAAGACCCACGAACCGTTCCACGTTCCTCGACAGATCACAACAAAAACAAATAAATAGGGCCGTCAGCATTTATTTTAACAAAAGGCTTACGATGCGCGGGCCAGTGGCATTTCCACCCTCCACCCCCTTAGGAAATACTCCATTCCTTGTCCCCACGAAGCCCAAAGAATTGAGGGCCGCCTGGGCTCCTTCCCGGCGACACAATAGCCTCCCTTCAAGCTCCTGACACAAACGCAGGTGACCGAGCGTAAGCCTCCAATGCGGTGCCTGCTGAACCGTCCCCCGTTTGGTTCACACCACCCAGCTTCTGACAAAGAACCTGTGTCACCGAGAGCCACCCGGCTGGGGAAGAGGGCGGAGTGACGGAGGGAGGCGCATCAGAGGAGCCTTGGCAGAAAAGACATTGGCGGCCCTGGGCTCGGCTGCCCCTATTTTTAGGGAGGAAGAAGCCGAGGTTGGCAAGCATCATGGTTCCTCTCCCTCGGCTCCTGGGCCATCAACCAGAGTAATCAGCGCATGTCAGAACCAGACAGGCCATTCTGCAGAAAAACCGGGATGAGAGGATCCCCCTGGGTTGGGGGAAAGGGCTTCCCAGGAGGAAAAGAGAGGAGAGATGCTTCCTTACTGCTGAATCACCTTTGCGACAGGGAGCCTATGGAGCAACGTGGAGGTAGCCAGAGCTGCCCCAATGTTTACATGCTCCTTCCGGTTCTCGGATGGGCTTCGGACTTCCTGCCCTCATCTTCATCCTCCTGGGATCCCTCCAACACACCAGGAGAGAAAGCAGAAAGCGGCTCTCTTGCCCCCCCCCCCGGACAGTCACTCCTCATTGCCCACCCCCATCTGCCATCTCCCAGTACCCATCTTCCCCTCCTTCATCTTCTGGCCTTTCAGAGGTTGTCCTTCAAGCTCGGCCCTCCTCTTCCTCCCCCCACCTGTTTCTCCTCACTTGGGAGGCCAGGCATCTCTCCAAGGGCAGCAGCTTCCCCCCTCCTGTCCCCCCCGGCCACTTTCTCCCCTTGACCTTCCTCACCCCCCCCCCCCAGTTCTTCTTCCTTGGCTGTTATCCCACACCTCCCACTGGCCTTCCCATCCTTCCCCCTCCCCTCCCCTTTATTTCAGTAGCTTCCATTTGAAGGCTTCTGATGACCCCCCCCCATTTCCAGTGGGAGGGTTCCCCATGTGGACAGCCTCCCTTCATTCAACCCCTGAGCCGGGTGCCTCTCGTTCCCCACCCCCCCCAAACAGATGTTGGGAAAACCACTAAGTGGGGAAGGGACCCTTCCTTCTCTCATCTCTTCCTTCCATCCCTCCCCTCCTCTGTAGTCATTCCTTCCTTCTCTCACCAATCTACCTTCCACCTTTCTCCTTCCTTCCTTCCTCTCTAATCCTTCTTTCCTCCTCTCACCAATCTACCTTTCTCCTTCCTTCCTTCCTCTCTAATCCTTCTTTCCTCCTCTCACCAATCTACCTTGCACCTTTCTCCTTCCTTCCTTCCTTCCTTCCTCTCTAATCTTGCTTTCCTTCTCTCCCCTATAACCTTCCTTCTCTATTCTTTCCTTCCTTCCACCTCTCCCTTCCTTCTCTCACCTATCCAGCTTCCTTCCATCCTCTCCATTCCTTCTCTGCCTTCCTTCTCTCCTTCCCCCTTTCTCTCCTTCCTTCCACCTCCCCCTTCCTTCTCTCACCTATCCAGCCACCTTCCATCCTCCCCATCCTCTCTTATTCCTTCCCCCTTTCTCTCCTTCCTTCCTCTCTAATCCTTCTTTCCTCCTCTCACCAATCTACCTTGCACCTTTCTCCTTCCTTTCTTCCTCCCTAATCCTTCTTTCCTCCTCTCATCAATCTACCTTGCACCTTTCTCCTTCCTTCCTTCCTTCCTCTCTAATCCTTCTTTCCTTCTCTCACCTATAACCTTCCTTCTCTGATCTTTCCTTCCTTCCACCTCTCCCTTCCTTCTCTCACCTCTCCAGCTTCCTTTCATCCTCTCTATTCCTTCTCTGCCTTCCTTCTCTCCTTCCCCCTTTCTCTCCTTCCTTCCACCTCTAACCTTTCCCTGCCTCAGTGGGACCCCCAGGGTCCCTGGGGGGGGGAGAAGCCAAGGTCCAGCCCCCCTTCAGCCTCTCCCCTTATCAGCCCCCTCCCCCAACCGGCCTAGCGAGGGGGGCGATGCTGGGGGCCAGGCCGGGGCCTTCCTTGGGGGGGGGGGGCGCAGCGACTCCCCTCAGGTAAACGCCTGGCGACCCCCCCCCTCACCCGCCATTGTCCGAGCCCCCCCCCTTTCTTCCCCCTCCCTCACCTCCAGCTCGGTGTCTCCGGGCTCGGCCACGCCGATGATCTCGCTGGGCAGCTCGGCCAGGTCGGTGACCCGGATCAGCCCGTCGTGGAGGAAGATGGTCTCCTCCTTCACCGACAGCCACTGCGCCGAGTCGGCGGCGGCGGCGGCGGCAGCGGCGGCCGCCGCGGAGCCCGAGGCGCCCGCCGGGGAGCCCATCCAGGAGGCCGGGCGGGGACGGCTGAGGGGAAGCCGGGATGCTCCGGCAGGCAGGCCGGGCGAGGCGGGCGGGGGAGGAGGAGGAGGAGGAGCGGCGGAGGCGGCGCCCTCAACCCCCCGCCATGATGGGCGGGGCCCGGCGGGAGGCGGGAGGCGGGGCCTCCTCACGCGCCCGGCTGACGGCGCCACGCCATCTTGGAGGCGCGCGAGCCAAGCGCCTCAGGCGGGCGTGGGGGGGGGGAGGAGGGGGGCCCGGCATGCCCCGCGCCGCCGAGGAGGGAGGGGGGGAGGAGCGCGCGCGCCGCCCCGCCCCGCCCCCCCGGCGCCGCTCATTGGCTGGCGCACCAATGGGAGTCACCCGCCCGCCTTGGATCGCCTCAGAGCGGCGGTTGTTCGCCGCCGGGGAAGGAGGTGAGGGGGTCGCCGGCCCTTAAAAGGGCGGGGAAGCGCAAAGGAGAGCGCGAGGGGGGCAAGCGAAGGGGTCCGTTCTGCCTTGGTGGTGTTCTGCCTTGGTTCTGACCCGTTTCTCAACCGTGGCCGCTTTAAACAGAGGTGGACTTCAATTCCCAGAATTCCTTCACTTAAAACAGGTGGACTTCAATTCTGGGGAATTCTGGGAGTTGAAGTCCACAAGCCGTAACAGTGGCTAAGGTAAACAGCACCAGGCCCCAAAACAGGAGACTGGGAGTTCTAGTCCTACCTTAGGCATAAAAGGCAGCCTTAGGGTGACTTTTAACAGTAAGAGTTGGAAGGGGCCTTGGAGGTCATCTAGTCCAACCCCCTGCTGACGCAGGAAACCTATACTAGGGATTCGAACTGCTGAACCTTTCCGATCACCAAGCTCAGCTCAGGCTACTCCACCCCTCCCAGACATGCCTACCTCACAGGGTTGTTGTGGGGAAGGGAGGACCGCTGCGCCTATTCCCCACCTTGATTTATTTATAAAAATAAGATTTAAAAAAAAATCTTAAGCATAGAATGGGTTTGTGTGTGTTTGTGTAGCAATATTTATTTTTTTTATTGGAAAAATACTGCCGATACTATAATGGAAAAAAAACTATTGATATTCCCCCTAGTCTTGTTTTTAAAAATGCTCAGGATGGTGGCTAGGAATATAAAATTGAAAATGGTTTTTCTTTCCCTTGGGAGCAGGGAAGAAACACGACTTTATCATTTTGCGCTGTTTTTTGGTTCTATGCAGCTAATGGGCTTGCAGTGATTCCCAACCTTTTTTGGGGGGCCATGTCTCACCTAAGCATCTTTAAAATCCTGATGCCCCCAACATACAATTCTTATTTTACTCAGAAAGTGAACTCATGTGGAGGAAGCCTAAAAGGCCATTAACTTGGTTTAAACAAGGTTCAAATTGCCCCCATTAAAAATCAAATTGCCCTCCTGTGAGGCCTGGGCCCCACATTGGGAACCACAGGCTTAAGGTGATCTGTGACATGCACTGCGTATCATATAATATCCAGCTGATGTTTTATCAGAGTCCTTCATTTGCAGCAGGATAAACTGGAAAAACAAACCTTGCTTAGAAGTGGAGCCCGGTGCGGTCCCTTCATTTTCATGGCCATGCCATGCCATGTCTTCAGAGAATGGACGTTTTATCAAGAAGGTGAGCATGGACGTTTTATTCTTGATTTTTAAGTTTTTATCTTGTCTCTGTAAGCCGCCCAGAGTCCTGCAGGATTGGGCGGCATACAAATTTATTAAATTTCAAATTTCAATGTCAGAGGCATGCAAGACTAATGCAACAGGGTCAGATCCCTGGTTCAACCCAGCATTGTCATCTCTTTCAACTCTGACACAGAGATGTCAAAGCAGATATTGTCCAAACTGGTAAATCAGTCCGTCCACGCCCAAGGATGAACAATAGCAACAGCCGCGCAAGGCAGATTCAGGAACCATCGTTTGAAGTAAAGCGATGAACTGACGGCTGAAATGAAGGTGTTGCTGTCCACTTCTGGAAGATACTATCAATGGGATGGCTGCAAAGCAAAGGGTTAAAAGCAGACACAAAGAATCCTGCCCTTTGAAAACTTTTCGTTATAAATTATGCGAGGGCAGGACCTCTCTGGAATCAGTTTCCCAGTAAAGATCTGGAAGAGCAGCCGTTGAAATTGTTTTAAATAACCACAGGGGGGGTTCTAAATGGGCTTTGTGGTACTTTTAGGGTATTATCTAGGAAATAATTCTGAATGTTTGATAAAGCTATGTATTATTTGTCTTACCAGCTAATTTGGGCAGTTCTGGTGGGACAGCGCTCAAAAGTCCTGGCCACAGAAGCTACAGTGAGTAAATTTGGTAAGCTTTATCTTGCAATTTAATCTCGCATAACTTAAGGAACATTGGGGGCTCTCAAAATGCGGTGTTCAAAATAGCATAATGAGTATGCGGGCTTCCCACTAAATCAACACTTATCTTATAACTCAAAGCCTTAAACAATAATTTAAACAATCAACAGGGCCTGCTGGAATATGCAAATTTCCCTGAGAGGATTGGGCTGGTGGAACAATACAAGAGAACATCTGGTCAGCTGTAGTGTATTTTTATTTCAGCGGTTAAAATAAAACTCAGCTGTATGAGTCTTAACACACCACCCAATTAATTTTTTTATAAAGTTTAACGCTACTTAATTAGCATAGGAAAAATATCAATTTACATGCAACTGTTTTGTTTGTAATGTTCATTATGATCAGAGGTGGGGGGGGAGGGAAGCACATAATGCTGGGGCTGGGGAATTCTGGGACTTGAAGTCCCCAAGTATTAAAGTTGCCAAGGTTGGACATCCCTGGTTTACACCATACCATATGTTGCCCCCAGAAAACAGGAAAGGGTGCTTGTGAATATACAGAGACAATCCTCCTCTAAGGTGGTCTGATTTTCTTTGATTTAGAATGGTACTCAAGAATTTGTTTTCCAATTTAAATTGTTTTGCCAATCACTTTCTGCTTGTTTCCCTTCTGATTTTTAGCTCGGCTTCACACACATTTTAGCTGCTTTAATCCCTGAACCGTATCGTTAGTGGAAAGCTATGTAGATTGGTCCTAAATTAAAATACATTTACATAGGATGAAATATCATTGTACAATGGAATCAACGATGCTTTCAGGGTTGTGTATTTGGGGCTGATCTCAGCTGATAAAATTGGGCAGGGCTGAAGCCTCCTCATCCATACTCCTTTAACTATGACTCTACCCTTGATTACCCTGAAACGACAGGATATAACCTCCCTCTAAAGATCATCTCAACGTAAAGGGTGATACAACACATCAACATTTAGTAACACCAGTCTAGGGAGGAAGTAGTTCACAACCTTGTGATCTTGATTAGTCCTACCTAGGACACCCAAAAGAAAACAATATATACTGGAAGACTACAATGTGTGTTTTAGCCGTGAGAAGCCAGCATAATATTGATCTAACGTTCCTGCAATACCTGTAACTCATTTAAAAACAAACATTTAATCATCCCTAAATAATGTTGGCTTGAAAAACTCTAATATCTGCCCCTTATTTGGCTTCTGAAGAGTTTGGCCTGAGTGCCCCCCCCCAAAGATCATATAATTCCATCCTGTTTGATTAATACAAGACCACCAATTATGAGATTTTTAAAAGGGCATCTCTTTGTCACAAGCATCTCACAAATTCACATGAATCATGCTTTGGGCTACATAACTTGACAGTGTGACTCTTTATTCTGGCAATTGGCTCTGTTGCCATTCTACCTGTTTGCGCCAATAGACAGGTAATGACTCAATCCTCCATTCATAGGCCTTGGAAGAGACCCAACAAATCCAAAGAACTTCCTAAGTATAAACATACATGGATGGTTTTTCCAAAACGACCTAATATGAATTTATTTGATGGGAACTAAGTTAGATGTAAATTCCCCTTTATTTTTAGTTTTAGGGATTACGTTCATCTTTATTTTGTATCCGTTCACACTGCACTAAGCCTTAAGTTGTGATCTACTAACTAACCACTGGGTTCAGACAACACAGCACAGGAATCCTGAATCAAGGATTCTTTTTTTTCATCCTGTTTTGACTTAAAATGCTTTACTAATGCCTCAGCACTACCTGACATATGGCAAAACCCTGTCTGTGGGGATAAATGCTACCTTTCTTTGGCCTTTGCTTAAAGCCGAAATAATATACACAGTTCTTTGTATATATTTCAAAGATAAATTCAATACAAAAATAAATAAGCACTAAATAACCTTGCTTCCTCTGTCCTTGATTTCCTCTACAATCAATCAATAAATCAAGCTTGGTTATTATGACAAATACTTCCCAAGAGTCTCTGGTTTAGATCAGTTCTTTGGGGATACAACCCCCCCCCCAACCCTCCCATAAACCATGATTCTCTTTTACTGCAATCCAGCCATTTTTCATTCCAGGATAATTCCCAAAATATAGGAACCAAGATATTTTCAATTAGTGTTCATTACTTTAACATAGCCGAGGTGGCTGTGAACCACTTGTATTAATTACTGAACATCTCACGTACTTTAATGAAGCTCCTCACTTCCAGTTTAATCAAAGAGAAATGTTTAAATTGCCTCGGGATACATTTTTCCCTACCATTTGTGCTTTGGGAGTGAAGGGGAAATGTGAGTGAACCCCAAAATTAATGGAAAATATATTGCTTTCCCCTAGAGACATTTTAGGGGACATAATGACGTGCTTTTTCAAACCAAGTACTAGAGGGTAATTCCAAAGGTGCTTTTCCAAGAGGCTGAAGAAGCTTCTTGGATGAGAAGCGAAACCTCTTCGAAGAAAAACCAGAAAGTCCAGTTGCCTCTTGAAAAAAAGCACCTTTAGGACCTGGATGGCTGGGAATCTCCAGAGACAACTCGAGTGTCACATCACTGAGTCAATTTTGTTGACACCAGGCGCATTCATCCTACTCGTCTAACCTCATGCCAGTGGAGCAATTAGCACTGCCAACAGCCAACCACACAGGGCTTGGTCCCATTCATCCTGTGTCCTTCTTCCTCACTGTTGACCTGCTTCCAGGATACCGATGGGTGATTTCCTGCCGTTTCCAAATTGTTTTGCTCGGCATTCCTCCGCACAAAGCAGCCAAACGGGCTCTGCTATCTGGGGAGGCAGCTTGCCGGGTGCAGCCTTCAGAATGAAGGCGCCGTGGCTTTCTTCCAAGCACTTTTGCAGGTGTCTCCGCAAGGACTGAACGGCTAACTTTAGCATCTCCCTCCACCTGCGTTTTGTAACTTTGCCGTATCCCACCAGTGCAGCAAATGTGCACTCCCAGCCCTAAAGAAGCAGCTGTTTCAACCACGCTGCTCATTTTAACCCAGTTTATCCCGACCGGAGACTTGAGCAGGGAGGAGCCTCGGCCTCTGTGGAACCCCAGCCTGATTTAAAACCCAAACTGCCCACCAGTGCGCCAGACTTGATGGGGACCCAAACTGGGTCAAACTCCTTGCAGCCTCTTCTTCACCCTTCCCAAAAGGAATCACGGGTCGTTTGCTTGGCAAGCCTCCCACCCTCCGCAGGCTCTTCTGCAGAACCAGAGGGGGAGCTGCCCGGAGCTTGGCATAAAATGGGCGGTTATAGAAACGCTCTGAACAAAAGAGAAACACACTCAAAAGGTTGCCGTGGTCCTGAGGCTTTGGGAAACTGACAGCTAGCTGGAGGGGCCATCAGCCCCACATTCTTTTATCTGCGCAAACCATCATGATGGCTACCACCAGAATGGCTGGTCCTGCCCCACCCCCGTCTTCTAAATGGTGGCCTGTTCATCAACTGGATTCACACAACCTCCTAAATCACAATCCAATAAAAACACACAGCAGCCTGGCGTGATACATGAAACGAGCTAGATCATCCAGCCAACTGGGAGCCCCAGAAAGGGAGATTCAGACCCAGCCTCGGTCGAGGGGACACCTAGCTGGGGAAAGCTGGATTAGATGCTTCTTAATGCTTGTGGTGTGTTGTGGCTTTTCTCAAACCACAAAATTTTTAATTAATGCAATTGCCTAAAACTTAAGGCTGTGATTCAAACCCTGCACACCAGCGCCCTCTCCTGGCCAAAAGGGGGGAAAAAAACCCACCACACCATTTATTTACAAAGCATATGTGCCAGTTGAACATGGACCCAGGAATACGCAGGTGGTCCAAGGCTGGGCTCAGGTCTTCAGCACAGCGATAGCTTTGCCCCACTGGCACTGAAGGCCCCGCAGGCCAGCAGCTGGCGGAGCCTAGGGACGAGCCCTGAAGCAGGCGCCTGCAGTTTGCTCCCATTAACTAAACTGAGTGGATGCAACATTTGGCTTCAAACGCAGAAATAGAAGGAACCTCCCCGCACAGAGTGATGGCAAATTCTCATCCCATCTCTGTAAGATTGACAGGAGAAAATCTGCAAAGGTCCCATTGCGTCTGGGTAGACCGAAATCACTACTCAGCTGAGGACAAGATAGACACCCCCCCCCCAAAGTGGCCTTAAGGATTCCCTAAAAAGGATGCAAATGACCAGCTGTCTGCGAGGAGTATCAACCCTTCTGTTCCCATCTCAAGAAAGGAAGCTACGGATCAGACACAGAACCTTGGCAAATGCCCCCGCTCGTTTTCAGCCATCGAAGGTCCTCCCTACACGCAGACAAACCAACATACAACACTAGAAAATAAAACCAGCAGAGCTCTTAGTACTTTTTTTCCTCCCAAAACTTTTACTGCGGAATTTCCAGACTGTTTAGAAGACCAATTTGTGAGGATAAACTCCATTGGAGAGTGAAAAGGTCGAACGCAGGTAGCCCCGGAGCTGAGGAACCTTCTTGATGACGGGCAGAAGCTGAGAGTCCACAGTCTTCTGGTCTGCCTTGCGCTGATCCGCAATCTCGTATTTCTGAAAAAACAACAACGGATATGCTACTTCAGGCATTTATTCCTTTCCCCACGTTCTGTCATAGTCGGGCCAGCGGTTCCTTCCCCGTTGCCATTTCTTAACAGCAAACCTTGCCAACATTATTTTCCAAAGTGGATCTATTTTGCTCTCCTAACACCCTCTTGGAAGAGGCCCTTTGGACTGTGACTCTTATCACCTACACATCATTTCGCAGATTCTGACGGAAACGTCAGGAAAAAGGTCAAGACAGGTATGATGCCATTCAAGACTGGACTACTGCAATGGGCTCTACATGGGGCAGCCCTTGAAGAGCATTCGGAGACTTCAACTCGTCCAGAATGCAGCCGCGCGAGCGATTGTGGGTGCACCTCGGTACATCCACGTTACACCTATCCTCCGCGAGCTGCACTGGCTGCCTATCGGTCTCCAGATACGCTTCAAAGTGCTAGTCGTAACTTATAAAGCCCTTCATGGTATTGGACCTGGGTACTTGAGAGACCGCCTGCTGCCAATTACCTCCCAAAGACCCGTCAGATCACACAGGGTCGGCCTCCTCCGGGTTCTGTTCACCAGCCAATGCCACCTGGCTACTACCCGGGGGAGGGCCTTCTCTGTAGCAGCCCCGGCCCTTTGGAACGAACTCCCCACGGAGATTCGGACCCTCACCTTTCTCCAGGCCTTCCGGAAAGCCGTCAAAACCTGGCTGTGCCGACAGGCCTGGGGGTGATGAGTTCCCTCCCCTCTCGACATGTATGGTTGTATGATTCTTGTTTATTTTAATCATGTGTATTGTGTTTTATGTTCCCTTTTCCCCCCTTTGAGTTGTTCGCCGCCCTGAGTCCCTCCCGGAGAAGGGCGGCATACAAATAAACTAAATCTTAATCTTAATTCACGTTTCTACAGAAACATGAAATACATAAGTTTCCACGTAATCTGCTTTCTTAAACGAAAAGATACTGAAATGGCCTTGAAAATCTGTCTACAGATTCATAAACCAGGACGGGCTTCAGTTACCAGCCTGCCCCCTTCCTCGTTGGCTTTTGAGTTTATGCAGAAAGCCGTCACAGAAGCCCCCGGAGGGCTAGAAGCTCCATACGTACCGCTTTCTCGGTATCAAAAATTTCGCCCTCTTGATGTTTGGGCTTACGCAGCTTCTTCTTCTTGAAGTAAACGTCACTGAGATGCTTTGGAACTTTGACCCCCGAGATATCAACCTTAGTCGAAGTGGCAATGACAAACTTTTGGTGAGCTCTGCGCAGAGGGACACGGTTGATAGCCAAGGGCCCTGAAAAGAGAAGACCGATGAAGGCACACGGAGGCCTCAGACAGCCAAAGAAAACACTGACTTCTTCTAACTTATGAAGATCCCCCACCTCTGGGAGACTATTTTACTATTATTTGCTACCTTTTTTTGCTTTTTATACCAAGACTCATTATACGCAACGATATACAATTAAAAAAAGGAACGTTAACAAGGATCACAGAAAAGAAAGAGGCTATGAATCTACGAGACCGTCTTCTGCCGCACACCTCCCTAAGACCAATAAGATCGCACAGAAAGTGGGCCTTCTCCAGGTGCCATCAGCTGGGCAATGCCGGCTGGCGACGCCTCGGAGTAGGGCCTTCTCTGTTGCTGCCCCGGCCCTATGGAACGAGCTACCCCCCAGAGATCCGGACCCTGCCCACTCTCATGGCCTTCCGTAAAGCTATTAAAACCTGGCTTTTCCGGCAGACCTGGGGCTGTTGACCTCTTGATTGAGGTCCAGCCCCGCTTAGACTGGGTGCACGTTGTGTTTCTTTTTTTAATCCGTTGTGTCTTATTTGTTTTAATCCTTTTTAATATTTCTTATTTCTGTAAGCCGCCCGGAGCGGCCTATAAATTCAATAAATGGAAATGGAACGGAGAGGAGCTTACCTGTCACAAGCAACAGTCCACTTCCAAGCTGCTTCAAGAAAACCACCCGCTGGGAACACAAAGACAGAGGGGAGAGGGTCAGTCGCTGCGATCTCCGCCTGCCTCCTGAACGCCCCTAACGAGAGGAGCCCCCAAGGCCCCCCTTACCTTGCCCCTGTGGCGGCCAGTGAGAAGGATCACCACTGTTCCTGGGGAGATCGAAGCCCGCAGCCGCCTCTTGTGGAGGGCAAAAGTTTTTTTGCCGTGGCTCAGGAGTTTGCGGGGAACGTCCTCCGTGGGGTAGTATCTGGGCTGCAAGGAAGAAAAGAATTTAAGGACCTTTGCTAAGAATCAGAGCAGCCTCTGGAACGCAGAGGACAGCAGCCCCCTCGGCCACATCGTTTTGGCCACAGGCTCTTACCATCTTGCGGAGTTTGACCACCCGGTTGCCTCCGTTCTTATCACCCCCGACGGGCTTTGTGACAGTGGCTCGCTCCTTCTCTTTCTTCTTTTTTTCTATCTAGGGTATTAAAAAAAAAAACACCACACCAAAATTGTACCCCGTCATTCCTTCACCAATTTGACTCCCCCGTCGCAGCCCTGGTGGGTAGCCTGGGGAAGATTGACCGGCCCAAACCCCCACCCCCACCCCTCAGTGAGGTCCCTGGTGTCCCCAACGCCAGTCTCTTAACCATTAACAGCCCAGTCTCCCTCTTTCTCTCTCTGTTTTGACTTTGGTGAGTCAAACTTGCAATCAATGAAAAAAAAAACCACCCTAATTTGTGGCTGGAGCAATTCTGCAATCTGCGTCAGGCCACCTTAATGTCCCCCATGTTTAACAAGGAGCGTTATCTCGTTTATCCCCAGTAGGATTAAGGCAGATCAAGAAAGGTTTGTCCATGAATTATGGCAGATTAAGACCAATTGCTTTTTGAAACACTCATCTCCCATAGATTGTTTCTCAACCATAGCAGCTTGAAGATGGGTGGACTTCAACTCCCAGAATCCCCCAGCCAGCATGGCTGGACGGGGAATTGTGGGAAATCCTCAGGCTGCCAAATGGTTTATACCAATCCATACCCCCCCCCATCCACTGTGCCAATTATTATCCTGCCTCAACACTTAAAAGAGTTGCAAAGTCTCCCCCTTCTCCTCCTCGTACCTTTGTCTCCGGCGCGTTGTATTTCCGCTTGTACATGGCCTTCCGGGCGTACATGGCCGACCGGGAATATTTCCCGATCCCTCGGGCCAGTACCGGATTGCGGCTGGCATGGACCTTCCGGACCCTCCTGGTTTTCTTCTCGCCGGCCATCTTCTCGCCTGCCATCTAACCCAAAATTTAAAAAGCGGAAATCCATCCATTTGCAATTCGTAACCCAAGGAAAGCCACAGAGGGCTCTGAGACCCTGCATCTCAGACACAATTCCCCTCTTCCAAAACGTTGCAAACCGGTTGCACAGCTACACCAGATACACCCTTTTTTGCAAACATATAGTTTGCAAGGAAAAGCAACTAAGGTAGTAAACTAGTTAGGAAGCATCAAGGAATTATTGGGACCCTTGAGTAAAACCTTGCAATTTGTAGAAGTCCCTCAACGGAGGCAAACCTGCATTCCGATTAACGGCTTGAACATCCCAAGGTTTTTGGGCACTATAGAAAACGTCTCCGCCCCGGGTTCAGAAGCCACCCGATGCACGAGGCTTCCAGGGAATCTGCCACTCGGGGCGGGCAGGAGAGGCTGGATCCGCTTCCCCGGCCAGGGAAGGAGGCTACTCCAAAGGCCGAGGAGTCGTTCCAGGCCCAAAAACCTTCCTCTTTGGAGTGGGCGTCCCTGGGGCGCCCCCTCCTCGCTTGCAGCGGCCTAGGCGGAGCGGCTCCGGTTCGGGGTGATACGGCAGCCCGGGGAGAGCCGGCCGGCCTTCTCGCCGGCCTAATCTTTCGCTCGGCCCTAGCAGAAGCAGCCCGGCGCCGCCCGCCCAAAGCCCCCGGAGCATCCCCGCCCGGCCTATGCCCGGCCCGGCGGTTCTCCGAGCCGGATGGCGACGGATGCGAAGGCCGGGCCCCAGGAGGACAGCGCCGCGGCCGCACCATCCTTACCTTGGGCAGAAGGCAAAAGAGGCAATATCCGGCGCCTCGGCGCTGAAGAGCAGGCGCGTGACGTCACCGGACGTGCCCCCAAAGCCCTCTGGGAGAGGTAGTTCACTTCGTATACTCTGCGCCCTCCCGACAGCTAAACTCAGAATTCAAAGCGGTTTTCCTCCGTCATTCGTGCCATTCGCGTTTTGTCCCCTACAGGCCTTATTAAGGGTTCATCGGTTCCTGTGCTGGCTGGAGAATTCTGGGAATTGAAGTCCACAAACCTTAGAAAGTTTGAGAAACACTAATTTAAAGCTTATCATAATAGAAAAGCTTTCCCCTATCTTGGTAAAATAGTTACGATTCCTGCGGTGCGATGATGATGATGATGAAGAAGAAGAAGAAGAAGAATACATATTATACTTTCTTTCCTGACAAAGGCCGCCCAGGACAGGGCAATGGACTGGAGAAGACGAGGTTCATTGGGCACCGAAAGGGTGCTTATTACAGAGGCGCCGCAGCCTAGAGCGGAAAGCGCGTTCCCACCGTGTCGGCCGTTCTAGGCAGCTCCTGCCTCTATGCCCAGGGCGACTGGCGAGCCTGCCCCTTCCTTGCCATCCCGAGGGGGAGGGGTTAGCTGGTCGCGCGGCGATGACGTCTTAGGCATCGCGACGGATCGCTCCTCGGGGCTCTTTCTGCCTTCCCCTCTCCCGGGCCTGGATGCGGCCGGGCCCGGGCCGACTTCGGTTCGCCTCCAACCGGGCCGGGCTCCCCGCGAGACCCAGGGGCCCCATGTGAGGAAGACGGAGGCGGGAAGATGACCTCGAGGAGGTGAGAAGTGGGGGGGGGGGAAGGGAAGGAAGGCTCAGGCCCCGCCCCTTCGGGGGGAGGGGTGCCCAGCTTGTCTCCCTCCCCAGTGCCGTTGCCATGGGAATGAGGTGGGCGCGGGGCCCCGAGGAGGGTCTGGCGCTGACCTCCCGGTTCCAGGTGTCCGGGGACTACAGTTCCCATCCTCCCCTCCCAGAGGAGCCTTTCCAGCCTGCTTTGGCTCCTCCTCAGAGCAGCCGCCTACTGCAAAGCGATCACAGCTGCCATCCTCCCCAGCCAGCAGGTCCCAACGCGGTTCCCCCCCCCTGGTGTGGCAGCCTGTAGCTTCCCAAACCCTGCTGGCTGGGGACAATGGGGGCTGGGATCCAAAGGGGGGGGGGAGAGCTTGTGGGGGAGAGTCTGAGACCACAAGGAAGTAGAGGATGGAGGCCGCTGCCTCCAGGTCAGGCCAGAGGGAGAGAAAGGGCCACTCACCTCGGACACAGCAGGATGGAGGTTCCAGAGGGGATAAAACCTTCCAGCCTTGATTGCTGAGGCTGGGGTGGGAGGGGGCTGCAGCCCTTTCAGAAACACAGCCAAGCCAAAACCTTCCCTTCAGTGTCCCAAGATGTGGCTGGGTAGTGATTAAGGGGGGGGGGAGAGACAGCTGACCGAAGCCACTCACGGGGGCTCAAAAGAGGAGCCAAGGTGAGCGGGAGAGGATGGCCGAGATACGGTACAATGAGACTCCTTCTCTGTTACCTTTAAGCCTGGGATGGGTAACCTCCGACCCCAGCTGCCAAAACCTGATGTTGAATTTTGAGCTAAGATTATCCCCTAAATTATTTTGCAGTAGGAAGCAGGAAAAGTGCAAATCTAAAACAGCCACATCGCAGTGGGGAAGAAAAAAACCCTCAAAGCTTCCCTATAAACCTGGTGCAAGGTAAACAAACAAATTTAAGAAATTGGATGTGGCTACTATAAAACAATAAATAGATCAGGGTTTCCCAACCTTGGCAACTTGAAGATGTCCGGACTTCAACTCCCAGAATTCCCCAGCCAGCGAATGCTGGCTGGGGAATTCTGGGAGTTGAAGTCCGGACATCTTCAAGTTGCCAAGGTTGGGAAACCCTGAAATAGATTATAAAATAAACAATTTTGGGGACACGATAAGCAAAACTGAAGCCCTGCACAGAAGGACTCTGATGCTGAGGGGATGGGGGTGCAGGCAGTGTCCTTTTTTAACTGCACAAGACGAGTCAAGAAATCAGAAATAACTTTTCAGCAGTGTTCCAATTGTGAGAAAACACACTTCCCAACCAAATAAGATCAGAGCATTCTACTCCATTCTAATTGCGTACCAATTAGGAGAAAAAAACCGACTTAAAGTAACACATCCTTTCAAGAACAGCCCAATTATTTTTCTTTTCAAAAAATGTATGGTGAACTCACCTCTTTCATTACTTCATTAAGAGGCTTTCAGTAGAGTAATTGCAGGAGATTTCCCTTTATAAAATCCCATCCAGACTGTCAAAAGTAGGATCCCCCTTTTTTTTCTGGAAAGAGACGTTTCCTGCATTTTCTGCCCCTAATTATCCTGTACCAGTTTTGCTAGTTTAGTGTTAGAGTTCATCTATTAGCATTAGGGAGTGCTCGTCATATATTCTGAGATGCAACTATTTCAGTGTGACTTAACATAAGTTCTGATCTATGAATAATTAACGCTGGGCCCTGTTTCCTTTTTTTTATTAATAGCCTCCTTTATATTTTGCTAAACGTCCAAATACTGGCTCTCGGAAAAGCTAGCCCTACCGTTCTTTCTCTTGAAACATTTTTAATTTGCCGGAATCCCAGCACCGTCTTTCTCTCCTAGGGTTGAAAAAAAAGACTTCAGCCGCCCCCAACTATAGAATTGGATAGACTTGTCAGCCTAAAATGTGCGCGTTGCATTTTGTCGGCTGCTTTGATCCTCTCTCCGGAAGCACTTGGCATAACTGGCCGGCCTACAGCTGACTTGAGACACCCCCGGAGCCTTCTATTTCCAACTGGTGACAAAATGCTGCTTCACCCACTTGGTGACAAATATATCCAGAGCGCCAGGGAGCCTTGCCACCCGTGCTGGAAATAGAATCCTCGCCTGGGCCGGCCGGCCCCGGAAGTTGCTCTCTGCCCCTGCGCTCTGCCGAAAGGTCACAGGACGGTGCTTTCTCTGCCCCCCCCCCTTTCGCCCTTCCGCAGCGGCTCTGCTCATCCCGAACTCCCTTCAGAATTCTGGGCTGGTCATCAGTGGGTAACCTGAAGAATTCCGATTTTGGGTGATCCCTAAAAGTTGTTAATTGTTGTTAACTCAGTTGGTCCTTATTTTACAACTGCGGTTGAGGCCAAAGTCTCCATTATTAAGCAAGACGGTTGAGATTGTTAAGCGAGGCGCTGCCCTCGGTAAGGGAATCGTGCGGTCGTTAAGCGAATCTAGCTTTCCCCCATTGACTTTGCTTGTCGGAAGGTGGTTGGAAAGGTCACGAGTGGTGATCCCATGACCCTGGGACCCTGCAACTGTCACAAGTACGTGCCACTTGCCAAAAGCCCAGAGTTTGATCCCATGACCCTGCCCAGCACTGTCCTGTCCCTCTGTCCACCGCGTGTCTTGATGGAAGAATATAAATATGCCCATTACCCGTCCTAGTTGGCTCCCTGGGCCTTTGGAAAACGTCAGGCTTTCCCCCCCCTCAAGTGGGGGAGAGTACAGATTTAGCCAAAATGTTGGCTTAGTTAACCAGATTTCTAAAAATAAGCCAGATCGGGTTGATGGGAGAGGAGGCGAACGAAGGTTCGGCCCCTTGGGACACCTTCAACCAGCAAGGTGCTGGCTTAATGGCCAAGAAGGGTTGTGGCTGTGGGTGGCTGGGTCCGAGAAGATATATGGAGCCAGTTTTCACCGGAGTGAAGAGAGGGGCCAGGCTCGGCTAACACCCCCCGGCCGCCTCTCCTCCTGCTCACCCTCCAGCAGAATCCAGCATCGGATCAATTTCCAGGAGGGGAGCAGATTCCTGGTTCCAAGGCAACCATGAGGTGGTAGCCGCCTTCTCAGTTTCTCTTGCTGGTTATGTGGGAGCAACTGGGGGTCTTTATCAGCTTTCCAGGGACGAGGAGATGTCTCTCCGTTCGGATTGTTTCATCCCACTTTGATCCCGGTTTGCAAGCGGCCAGTTCTTACTCCCTTCTGCTTTTCCCTGCTCCCTGAAAGGGGGGAGGAATCATGGCAGGACAGCAGGAAGCCCACCTTGTTCTGCTACGAAAGGTCTCCGGGCCAAATGAAACGGTCTGAATCCTCAGGGGCTCCTTCATGGCCGTTATCCACATAGTAGACCCGTAGCATCCTTCTAGTGATGTTTTATGGGCAAGGTGTACGTTTTGCACTGGGTTCCCTTCTGTGGGGATAGCTTCCCACGTTCTTTTTCTGTCTTCTTTTTTCCCCTTTTCTAGTCTGTTTTTTTTCCTGTTTATCTGCACTAATTTTTTTTTCTTGGCTCTTCTTTATGTGTTTTCATGTTTATCTTTTACTTCTGGAAAAGCTTTCAATCAAAACGATGTCTTTTTTATTTTCTTTTAAAGGAAACCCTTTTCTCTTAACGGAAAGTGGTCTTTCGAAACACCCCCTCCTCCTTTTCTCTTCCCCCAGATGGTTTCACCCCAACATTACCGGAGTGGAAGCAGAGAACCTGCTCCTGACGAGAGGAGTTGATGGCAGCTTTCTGGCTCGGCCTAGTAAAAGCAACCCTGGGGACTTCACACTTTCGGTCCGGTAAGCCCACCGAGGGGAACCTGATTTGATTTTGATTTTATTACATTTATATGCTGCCCTTTTCCCCAAAGGGGACTCAGGGAGCTGAGAGCTGCCTTGGCGTTTCTGAAAATTTAATGTAATTCTACAGAAAGGTCTTAAAAAACAAAAAGTAAATGGTTTAACTAGCTAAGTCTCTCTTTTGGGGGAGGCCGCCTTAACAGCAAGCGAGAGCAGTAAATAACATCCATCTTTGCAAGCGGTTCTTAGCTAAGACCTCCCTTCCTCCGTCCCTTTTTCCTTCCTTCCTCTCTCCTTCACTCCCTCCCTCCCTTATCCTTCCTTCTCTCCTCCCTTCTTCTTCCCTCCCAATTCAAGTCTGTTCCTTCCTCTCCTTCACTCACCCCTCCCTTATCCTTCCTTCCTCCCTTCCCTCCTTCCTCTCTTCTTCACTTGCCCCTCCATTTTTCTTCCCCTCCTTCCTCTCTTCTTCTCTTCCCCCTCCATTTTTCCTCCCTTCCCTCCTTCCTCTCTTCTTCACTTCCCCCTCCCTTGTCCTCCCTTTTTCCTCCCTCCCCTCCTTCCTCTCTTCTTCACTGCCCCCTCCCTTATTCTCCCCTCCCTTCTGATCCAAGAATGTTAAATAGGGAGGTTTGGAGTCAGCCCTGCTCTCCAGTTTTCTCTTCATTGCCCTCCGCTCTCTTTTCCCTTCTCTCTTCCTCTTGACCATCTGGACCGGCCAGGCGCAATGGGGCGGTCACTCACATCAAGATCCAGAACACGGGCGACTACTATGACCTCTACGGGGGGGAGAAGTTTGCCACCTTGGCGGAGCTGGTCCAGTACTACATGGAGCACCACGGGCAGCTCAAGGAGAAGAACGGGGACGTGATCGAGTTGAAGTACCCCCTCAACTGTGCAGACCCCACTTCAGAAAGGTGAGCAAGGGGGGCGGCATCAGGGAGCCCAGCTTGGGTGAGGTCCATCCTGGGCGGAAGGGCCTGGAGGCAATCCGGTAGCCGTGGCGTTCCTTCCCTCCGCTCGGTCTCCAGCCGGCTGCCATTCAGGGCCAGCCGGCTGTTTGGTACAGGAATTTCTCAACTTAAAACCCTTTAGTAACTGTTTGAAGTTACTTAACCCTGAAACAAGTGACTTATGACCGTTTTTCACACTTACGACCACGGCAGCACGCCCCTGGCCACTGATCAACATTCGGGGGCTGGGCAACTGGCATGTATTTATGACGGTCGGCGTATCTCATGGTCACGTTCATCCCCTTTTGCGACCGTCTGACAAGCAATGGGGAATCCCGATTCACTTAACCCTGTTACTACTTTAATAACTGCCGTGGCTCACTTCATAACTGTGGCAGGAAATGTCGTAAAATGGGGCAAAACAACAGAAATGTTAGGCTCAATTGTGGCCGTAAGTCAAGGGCCAAATTTTCTGGACTCCTGCAGTTCCCAGCCTCTGGAAGGAAAGGGGTTTGCGGGCAGAGCAGCAGCTCCCACCTTAATTGCCTTAATAGGAGCTCCTTTTGAAAATAGGTCCCTTTTCCTCTTAATTAATGTGCCCTCAACGGCTTCCTCTGCCTCGGGAGCGAGGGAACCTTCGCTCTTCCAAAGTCGCCACCAGAAAGCTTCCCAAGGCAGCCCTGGTTTTTGGGGAGCCTCCCTCCCTTCTCGCGAAAGGCCAGGGAAGCAACTCGAGGCGTCCTAACTCTTCGCTGCACCCCCTCCCCACAGGTGGTTCCATGGTCACCTGTCAGGAAAGGAAGCGGAAAAGTTGCTGACGGAGAAAGGGAAACATGGCAGCTTTTTAGTCCGCGAGAGCCAAAGCCACCCGGGAGACTTCGTGCTTTCTGTCCGCACGGGGGACGACAAAGGCGAGAGCAACGACGGCAAGTCCAAAGTCACACACGTCATGATCCGTTGCCAGGTAACAGCACCAGGGTGGAGGTGCAATAAGGCCGGTGGGTCGGAAGCCTTTGTGGTGGTGGTGGGGGGGTTTCTGCGTCGGTCCAGAGCGGGGAAAGGAGAGGGCCCGTTCTCCTGATGGCTGGCCTTAGTTGGGAGACAGCTTATTTATTTATTTATTTATTTATTTATTTATTTATTTATTTATTTATTTATTTATAAAATTAATAAGCTTACTTGCTTATTTATTTATTTATAAAGTTAATAAGCTTGCTTATTTATTTAGTTATTTATTTATTTATTAAATTAATAAGCTTGCTTGCTTATTTATTTATTTATTTATTAAATTAATAAGGTTGCTTGCTTATTTATTTATTTATAAAATTAATAAGCTTGCTTATTTATTTATTTATTTATTTATTTATAAAATTAATAAGCTTGCTTGCTTATTTATTTATAAAATTAATAAGCTTGCTTATTTATTTATTTATTTATAAAATTAATAAGCTTGCTTGCTTATTTATTTATTTATTTATTTATAAAGTTAATAAGCTTGCTTGCTTATTTATTTAGTTATTTATTTATTAAATTAATAAGCTTGCTTGCTTATTTATTTATTTATTAAATTAATAAGCTTGCTTGCTTATTTATTTATTTATTTATAAAATTAATAAGCTTGCTTATTTATTTATTTATTTATAAAATTAATAAGCTTGCTTGCTTATTTATTTATTTATAAAATTAATAAGCTTGCTTATTTATTTATTTATTTATAAAATTAATAAGCTTGCTTATTTATTTATTTATTTATTTATAAAATTAATAAGCTTGCTCAAGGCCAGGGCCTCATTAAATCAGAACCCGATGATTGATTGTGTCCTTTGTTGAATGAAAGCTGCTCAATTCATCACCCAGACGGCGGGCTTTTCCTTATGAAGGAGGTGTCCAACCACGAAACTTTAGGACTCGTGGGCTTCAGAATCCCCAGAATTCCCCAGCCAGCATGAGGAGTTTTTCCCTCCCAGCTGGGGAATTCTGGGAGTTGAAGTCCACAGGTCTTTAAAAAGTTGCCAAGATTGCACACCCCTGGCTTAAGGAAACAGCAGCCACAAGACCTGCCTGGTTACCTCTGCAGCAGGTGGGAAAGTGAATTGAATGAATGAATGAATGCCCCAGGTAAGTTGGAATTGTGTATCCACCATCTCAAAAGTGAGGGTGGCATCTACTTTGGCCAAGACTGTTTTTTTTAGTTTTTTTTTTAATTAAACAGTTTAAAAAAAAAGACAAAGAAAAAATACTTTGGGAATTTCCTTCTGTACACCGTTTCCACCTCGGTATACATCCATTGTAAATGTATTTCTCCCCCCTTATTTCAGTTTCTCTATGTCTATACATATGATGCTATTATATGCAGTCCTTAATTTACAATCCATTGATAGATGCTTGTTCATCTCTACCTATACATTGTTAATTTCTAACTCCAGGACTGTTTCTAATCACTGCCATGGTGATGTAACTCAGTCAGTCAGAGGATGAAGAATAAATGAGAGAAATTTAGGCTCTTCAGAAAGATAGATCTTAGCATCCTGGAGGGGAAACTCCAAAGACGCTAAAAAAAAACACCCTCCCGTGAATCTCACTATCCCCCTTCCCTCCCTCCCTCCCTCCTTAGGATATGAAGTATGACGTTGGAGGAGGGGAGAAGTTTGACTCCTTGACAGACCTGGTGGAGCATTACAAGAAGAACCCGATGGTGGAGACCCTGGGCACCGTCCTTCAGCTGAAGCAGGTGAGGGAGCCCAGCCACGGTTGACTTTTGCTCCTGCAGCTCAGAAACCAGCTGCGGTCTCTGCCGAGGGTCAGGTTCCGTTCAGGTGAAGAACACAAAACAAGACAACTATACTGCTAGTTCATGATAAGTATAATCTTCTGATACTTCTAACCATCATACAATATACCGTGTTTTTCGGAGTATAAGACGCACCAAGATTTTGAAGAAGCAAATTAATAAAAAAGTTTTTGCACTCTGCAGACTTCCCCAAAATGCCCCATTTTCGTGAAAACAGACCCGTTTTTTTGTCAAAAAAAGGGCATGCAGAGCCTTTAGGAGGCTTCCAGAGTGCTCCTAGGGGCGGGGGGGGGGGACGGCCTGTTTTTCATTTATTTCTGCCGTCCCCAGCCCCAAAGAGCACTTTGGAAGCCTCCTAAAGGCTCTGCACGGCCATTTTGGTGAAGGGGGGGGGGTTTCAGGAGGCCAAAAATGCTGTATTCAGTGTATAAGACCAACCCAGATTTTCAGCCTCTCCTTTGAAGGAGAAAGGTGCGTCTTATACTCTGAAAAATATGAGTGAAATAAAGTCAAGCCTGTAATTCCGTACTTAAAACCCTCTGGTGCCCCCCCTCCCACACGCAATACACCTCATGTCCTCCAATGACGTGACAGACCACGCTGGTTTCCATTGCCATGCATGCGCTGGTGCCACTCCATATGAAAGGCCTTGCAGGGTCCCTGCGCATACGCCTGGGAGACGCCACCGACATAGCGCTCGCGGCCAAGGATCTAGCGGGGAGAGATCCGAAGGTCCTTCAAGCTCTTGGCGTGGCAGGGGAACAAGCACGGCACAGCAGTGGTCCAAGTCACGAAACACCCCATTCGCGAATCTCCCCACCAGCGGAATGGCAGCCCCGAGCCTCTGAGAGCCCCCCAGGGCTGACACCAGTGGTCATAACGCCCTGGAATTCGTGTTGCCCTTGCTCCCCGTTTTCCCCCACTGCCCTGCTGGTGGGAATCGCTTGAGGTTCACTGCCACCTGCCTTAGGCCGAGCATGGCAGCGTCTCTGCCGTAGTTGACGGGGAATCCGCTTTGCAAGCCGGATAATTCGCAGCTTTCCTGGAAAGCCTGCAGCTGGATGTGGTCCCATTCAGAGGCTTTAGATCCCAGTTTGAACCTGGGATGGATTCCGTGCTTGGGGCCTGCTCGGCTCTTCCTTCCAGTGTCTGGTGCCGAGGTGCAGGAGGGAGAGGCTCCCCCAAGGAGCTCAAAGGCAGAGCCGCCTCCGGTCCTTGATTTGGAGGAAGGGGACTGGAAGGGATCCTCCCTAGAGCTTCACAGGCATCGTGTGAGAGTCACACAGAGTGTGTGCTTTACTCTGGCAAGATTCCTATCCATGGCAACAAACTACTGTGAGCAACCCGTCCAGGGGTGGGTTTCAACCGGTTCGCGGCGGTCCCTGCGAACCGGTTGGTCGGCGAACCCGGAAGTAAGTAACTTCCAGGAACGGTGAAGGGCCCACCCGCTCGCCCGCGCTCCTTACCCGGTTTTGACGAGTTCTGCGCTTCCACGCATGCGCAGGACGCATACAGCGCCTGCGCGATCCTCCAGGAGCAGCTGGAGCATCGCACAGACGCTAGTACGTGCGCTGCGCGCGTGCATGAAGACACCGCCAGCCCCGTTCCAACCGAACCGGTTGGAACGGGGCGAGAAACCCACCCCTGAACCCATCGTATCGTTCTTGATTCCTCGTGCCTGACGTGCGTCCATTATTTGGCCCCTCTCTTGTCTCCCCCTCTTTCCCACCCCACCCCCGCCAGCCTCTCAACACCACACGCATCAACGCCGCTGAGATTGAGAGCCGGGTGCGAGAACTGAGCAAGTTGGCCGAAACGACAGACAAAGTGAAGCAAGGCTTTTGGGAAGAATTTGAGGTACTTTCGGGAGAGGATCTGTTGTGCTGTCCTCATCCAGGACTTCGGTGGGATCGAGAAGTATGAATGTCCCATTGGCAGCTGGGGAGGGGGCCAAAGGCATCTAGGTGCCCCCCCCCCGGGGGGGAGTGGGGTTTAACAGAATGTGAGTTCTTCGGGAAACCTTGGGAGCAGGTGGTAAGCCAAGATAATAGTGTCCTTCGGAGTCCTTCGGGATTGGGCGGCATATAAATTTTAATAATAAATAAATAATAAATAGTGAACAGATAAGACCCTTTGGGGTTGCAGGGAAAGCACTGGGCCTGTAGGTCTCCTACTCCCAGCATTCCCCAGTTGAAAGACACCTAGTGGGAGGAGCTGGGTGAATCCATATGCAAATGTCCATGCGCTCAGCATTAGGGATTGATTTGGCTTGTAGATTTCAGTTCAGTTCAGTTTATTGTCTTTGTATGCTGCCCTTTTCCCCCGAAGGGGGACTCAGGGCGGCTCACAACTCGAACCGGGGAAGGGGGATACAGACAAAATTTAAAAGCAACATAACAATATATAATTTAAAAACTCACAACAGTCATACCATTCGAGATGGGGGGCAACAGCTCTTTAGCCCCAGGCCTGTCGGAACAGCCAGGTTTTGAGGGCTTTGCGGAAGGCCTGGAGGGTGGTGAGGGTCCGAATCTCCACGGGGAGTTCGTTCCAGAGGGTCGGAGCAGCCACAGAGAAGGCTCTCCTCCGGGTAGTCGCCAGTCGACACTGGCCGGCGGATGGAATTCGGAGGAGGCCTAATCTGTGGGATCTAATCGGTCTAGTGGAGGTAATTGGCAGCAGGCGGTCTCTAATTGGCTGCTGGCAGTCTGGGTCTCGGAGCCTTTTGATTTCTGGGACCCAGAATGAGCTGCTCTTGGGCAGAAAAGGGGAGGAGACTGGCAACGTTTTCTCTCTCTGGGGCGCAGCCGAATCCCCCCTGCTTTCCCCACGGAGGGCCAGAGCCGCTCTCTGTGTTATACTGGCAGAGGAACACTAGGGGAGCCCCAGTTCCATTGGGTCAACTCGCGAAGCTCACCTGTTTTAACCTTGGCGGGCCAGAAGCGATGAGCATTGTAATGAGAGGAGGAGTGGGAAACAGAAGGGAGAAGAAAGATGGGAAGAGAGGCATAGGAGAGAGGGTAAGGGGGGAAGATGAGGAAGATAAGGAGGAGGGGAATGAAGAGAGAGGAGAAGGAGAAAGGAAGGGGGAGTAGAGTAGGAAAGGATGATGGAGGGAAGATAGGAAGTTGGAGAGAGGTAGAAGAAAGAGGTGTATGGAGAGCAGAAGAGCCAATAATGGGTTTTTTATCTTTCTGGGCGTTGATGACAAGAGGAACTGATGTAATGACTACTTAATACAATAGGATACTGGCTATGTAATAGTATACATGTGATTGTATGTTATGAAAGTGGAAAATAAAAAGTATACCACAAAAAATGAGCATTGTAATCCAGGCGGGGAAGAGGCTTCTGGGTGGGAAGGGGGGTGGGCGATGCCTTCTGGCTCTCTTCCCCTGGTTGAGGAGGGGGGTCAGAAGGCGGTTCCCGGAGCCTCTTCCTTGTTTTTTCCAGACTCTCCAGCAGCAGGAATGCAAGCTCCTCTACAGCCGGAAAGAAGGACAACGGCAGGAAAATAAGAACAAGAACCGATACAAAAACATTTTGCCTTGTGAGCACAGATCTCTTTCCCAATTTTAACCCCCGGCGGGGGGGGGGAGGGGAATGACCCACTAGCAAGTAGACATTTGGGGTGGTGGGCAGTAAAGTTTTCCCTCCAACTGCTCTCCCCATTTTTAAAGGCGCAGTATCGTGTTTTTTTCCCTCGGCCTTTATGCAAATGGCAGGGGGATATCCTGCTTCTGCATTGCTGGGATTTGACCAGAAAAATCCCTGAAAACTTTGAGGCAACCGGGTCTGATGGGGGGAAAGGAGGCCCAGGGAGGTCTCTGTAGCCTGCTGGTTGCACGAACCTTTCCTAAAAGGTGGGGTTTTGCTGGAACCTTTGTTTCCTGCAACTGAATTCTCTCTTAGTAATGTGGAGCTGCTGGCATCTGCTCTGGGGCAGTTTCGGACCCCCGGCAGAGGCCCGAGGTGATGGGAGTGGGGTGGGGACAGATATTTGCAGCCTGATTGAGCTGCAGGGAATCGATGGCTTTGCAGAAATTTGCAGGCTCCGTTTTAGCATCTGCAGTTCAAGCATCTCCGCGGCTGCCAAGGACTCTTAATTCCTGCCATCCTCCCAGCAGCTGCCTGAGTGGCTGCTGGCAAGTCAAGAGTTTGCGGTTGCTGCTTAACAACAGCCGTTCCCTGGATCAGGAGTGTGTCTTTGTTCTCGCTTTCTAGTTGACCACACCCGGGTCGTCCTTCACGACGGGGATCCCAACGAGCCGGTTTCCGATTACATCAACGCCAACATCATCATGGTAGGGAGGGCGTCCCTCTCTCGGTCTCCCACTGCAGGAGTTGAATGGACCACCCCTCTCTCCTCTGGTGGGGCAGGAGGACTTCGCTCGGAATTCTCCCCCAAAGAGAGCGGGAGGGACCCCCAGAGCTTTTCCTCCAGACGGGGGGGGGGGGGATTGGGCCTTAAGAGCGTCCCAAGGACCCCTGCCTCCCTCCCCGAGCGAGTCTCGCCCACTGACCCTCCCGTTGTTCCACAGCCTGAATTTGAAACCAAGTGCAACAACGCCAAGGCCAAAAAGAGCTACATCGCCACCCAGGGCTGCCTGCAGAACACGGTGAACGACTTCTGGCGGATGGTCTTCCAGGAGAACTCCCGCGTGATCGTCATGACCACAAAGGAAGTGGAGAGGGGGAAGGTAAGGCCGGGGGAGAGGATCACCCAGGATCGAGGGGAGAATGGCAGCCCAGCCTGGGAATTTGAATCCAAGGCCTTCTTGGGCCCGGTGTGATTGGACACCCGAGGGATTTTCCTCGGGGGCATAAGCTCTCCGTGGGCATTCGAAGCAGCAACAGAGTAATGATAACAATCGCTCTCAGTCCAAATTTGCCACTTGAATTAAACCTGAGCTCCCATAAGCCTTTGCTCTCCTCCTCTCCTCTCCCCAGGGAAAAGGGCGGCCTATAAATAAACTTTCCTATCCTATCCTATCCTATCCTATCCTTCCCTTGCTAGCTCAAGATCAGGTGAGGTACCAATACCACTTTATAAAGCCTTAGTAAGACCACACCTAGAATGCTGCATCCAGTTTTGGTCACCACATTATAAAAAAGATGTTAAGACATATTAAGAGTGCAGAGAAGAGCAACCAAGATGATTAGGGGGACTGGAGGCTAAAAGATATGAAGAACGGTTGCAGGAACTGGGCATGGCCAGTCTAGGGAAGAGAAGGACCAGAAAAGGCAGGAGAGCATCTTCCAATATTTGAGGGGCTGCCACAGAGAGGAGGAGGGGGTCAGGCTATTCTCCAAGGCACCCGAAGGCCAGACAAGGCAGAATGGATGGAAACTGACCAAGGAGAGATTCAACCTGGAAATAAGGAGGAATTTCCAGGGAGAGCAATCAACCCATGGAAGAGAAGTTGCCTTTAGAAGTTGTGGGAGCTTCATCGCTTGAGGCTTTCAAGAATACACTAGACTGCCATCTAATGGTGTAGGGTTTCCTGCTTTGAGGGGGGAGGGGGGAGTTTGGACTAGATGACCTCCAAGGTCCCTTCCAACTCTATTAATCTGTTAATGCCATCCAACCCCCTTCCTGGTCTTCCAGAGCAAATGTGTGAAGTACTGGCCGGATGAGCATGCCCTGAAGGAATACGGGGTGATGCGCGTCCGTAACGTCAAAGAGAGCACGGCTCACGACTACACACTACGAGAACTCAAGCTCTCCAAAGTTGGGCAGGTACGTTTCCGGGAGATGCCGAGTGACCATCGGACGGGCATCTCGGCCATGCGGGGGAGGGGGGAGGGGGGAGCTGACCTGCTAGCCATGGTGGTAGGACTCTGGAGAGGAAGCTTGGATTGAGGGGTGGAAGGAGGACTCAGGGAAACCTCCTCGCCCTTGGGTCGTTTTCTGCTGTGCTTTCTCCCACACCGCTGCTGAGTTTTGCGATGGCCCTGTGGGTCTTCCCCACTTCTGCTGGTTTTGGAGGCGAAGGCAGCTGCGCCAACCTCTGAGAGACTCATCAAAGCATCTCTGGGGGGTCTCTCTTCCAGGGCAACACTGAGCGGACAGTGTGGCAGTATCACTTCCGGGCTTGGCCTGACCACGGGGTGCCCAGCGATCCTGGCGGCGTCCTGGATTTCCTAGAGGAGGTGCACCACAAGCAGGAGAACATCGCAGAGGCTGGTCCGGTTGTTGTCCATTGCAGGTATCAAAAGAATGGTCTTTCTCAACCGTGGCAACTTTTAAGAACTGTGGACTTCAACTCCCAGAATTCCCTGGCCAGTTTTCCTGGTTGGAGTTGAAATCCACCCAGCTTCAGGTGGCCAAAGGTTGAGAAATGCTGCAGGAAAAAAACTGAAAGCATCTGTGGTGATGGCAAGGATGCTCAGCTTGAGAAGGAGCAGCGGGACTCGAACCCATGTGACTCACTCTCTCTCTCTCCTCCCACCCCACAGTGCCGGAATCGGTCGGACTGGGACGTTCATTGTGATCGACATTCTCATTGACGTCATCCGTGAGAAAGGTGAGTCCCAGCAGACCGACATTGGACATTGTGATTGATGACACACTCTGGGAGGAGCGGGGAAACAGGGTCAACAGTTGAACCATAAATCCACATGCTGCGGAGTTGACTTCACTCGGGATCAGCGCTGACATGTTGCGCCTAATAAATAACTGGATTTCTTTTGAAATTTGGCTTGAGGCTCATGAGTTACCGTATTTTTTGGAGTATAAGGCACACCAAGATTTTGAAGAGGTAATTTTTTTTTTAAAAAAAAAGGTTTTGCATTCTGTGGGCCTCCCAAACCCTCTGCACGCCTCATTTTTTGTGAAAAACGGGGCATGCAGAGAGTTTGAGAGGCCTGTAAAGTGCTCCTGGGGCTGTGGGGGGAAGGGGGCAAAAACGAGCAAAAAAACGGCACATTTTGCATGAAAACAGGTCCGTGTTTTGCCAAAAACAGGGCATGGATAGGCTTTTGGAGGCTTGTAGAGTGGTCCTGGGGGCTGGGGGGGTGGGTGAAATGAGCAATAAAGGCCCATTTTTTGCTCTTTTCTGCCCTCCTCAGTCCCCAGGAGCACTTTCAGGCCTCCCAAACCCTCTGCACATCCATTTTTGCAAAGGGGGCGGGGTTTTGGGAGGCCAAAATGCTGTATTCGGTGTATAAGACGCACCCAGATTTTCTCCCTCTTACACTCCAAAAAATACGGTAATTGGGGCGTCCGTGGGAGCCTGATGCTAGGTTTCCTGGGAGTTGCAATCTCACCCCCCAGTGGAGGAGCCCAGGACTGATGGGGGCAGTGTCCCTATTTGCCCTGAGCGCGATCGGGGGGTTTTGAGCGTCGGGCATTAAGTGAGGCCAGCCGTGATGCTTTCTGGATCACCTTTATGGGATGGACAGGCCCACAAGTCAAACTGATGCCTGTGGTTGCCCCAAGGGGACTTTTCCCAGAAGGCAGCTGGAGTTTCTTGGTGTTTTTTTTTCCTTTGAGAACTGAAGAAGCTTCTTGGGTGAGAAAAGCGAAAGGTTTTCAAAGGAAAATCCAAGAAACCCCACTTGCCTTTTGGGGGGGAACCAGGAGCCGGGCGAGTGATGAAGCACCCTAGAGCAGTGTTTCTCAACCTTGGCCACTTGAAGATGTCCGGACTTCAACTCCAGAATTCCCCAGCCAGCGAATGCTGGCTGGGGAATTCTGGGAGTTGAAGTCCGGACATCTTCAAGTGGCCAAGGTTGAGAAACACTGCCCTAGAGAAATCCCTGTGGAAACTTGAGTGAGCATGCCTCTCCTCCGAAGGGGCCCTTCCTCGTGCTCCCCGGCTGAGCCCGTCTCCCTCCCTCTCTTCTCCCCCTCCAGGGGTGGACTGCGACATTGACGTCCCAAAGACCATCCAGATTGGTGAGGTCCCAGCGGTCAGGGATGGTGCAGACCGAGGCCCAGTACCGCTTTATTTACATGGCCGTCCAGCACTACATCGAGACATTGCAACGCCGGATTGAGGAGGAGCAGGTACCAGAATAGGAAAACCTTCCTAGCTCAGGGACGACACGAGGGCTCCTTGGCTCTCTCTGACCTTGGTGGTTTTCATGCAGACTTTTCCTTACCCAAGTAGATAACACCTTCAGCGCTAGAAGGGAAGGAGTTTTGTGGGGAAGGAGAAGGGGGAGGGAGGGAGGGAGGGAGGAGGAGGAGAATTGTGGGGTCCTTGGCTCTCCTCTTTTCATGCAGGCGTTTCACGACCCTACTAGGGAACAGCATCAGTGCTAGAAGGGAGGGTTTTTTCCTAGACTGGAAGAGGAGGAAGAAGGAGGAAGTAAAAGAGGAGGAAGAAGAGGACTGTGGGGTCCTTGGCTCTCTCTGAGCTTGGTGGTTTTCTGCAGACGTTTCATGAGCCTACTAGGAACAGCATCAGTGCTAGTGAAGTCTAGTTACCAGCACCGGTGATCGGACCGCGTTTGGGTAATGTAACATCTGCAAGAAAACTACCCCAGCTCAGGGAGCACAAAGACCCCTCAGGAACAGGGACCTCTGGCCTACCTAGCAGGGAAGGTGGTCTCTTTGGCTCTAAAAGCTGGGGCCAAGAGTCGGAGGAACTTCGGCCAAGAAAAGTTGCTAGTTCGAGAAAGGCGGAGAAACACACACAAACGTGGATTTGCTGCCTTCTCATCTCTTAGGGTCCCCTAGGAGAGACGGCAGCTTTGTCACCAAGTGGCTACCCTATCTAAAGCGTTTGACCGGGGATTGACCCATGATCTAACCCGGGATAAGCCAAATTCAAAAAGAGGGGGGCTGGCTAGTCTCGGTTAACCAGGTTTCCCCATCTTGGGAATCCTGAACCAAACCAAGCCTCCTTATATTGGAGGGGGGGATGAAGGTGGAATTAAGGGAGGGGGGGACTCTTTGAGAAGAACCAAGAGCGCATTGCTTGCCGGGAGGATGTGACTATGATTCCCTCCCTCCCTCCCTTCAGAAGAGCAAGCGGAAAGGACACGAATACACCAACATCAAATACTCCTTAGCGGATCAGGCCAGCGGAGACCAAAGTCCTCTCCCGCCGTGTACCCCCACCCCGGCCTGTCCCGAGTGAGTAGTGAGCGGGCCGCCCGCCCGTCCGTCCGTCCCCTCCTCCGATGGCTGGAACTCCTCTCCCAGATCCAAAAGGACGGCAGGGAGACCTTGGCCGCACGCGGCTCGGGTTCTGAATCTCTCGCCCCACTTTGCAGGCTGAGGGAGGACAACGCCATGCGAGTCTACGAGAACGTCGGTCTGATGCACCAGCAGAAACCTTCAGATGAGACGGCGGCCAGGGTTTCCGCGTGAGGAAGGCAAGTCTAAGATGGCCGGGTTCCTGCGTGGCTCATCTGAAGCGGCCAGGGAGGGTAGCTCAGCAGCAAGGGGATAGTTTTCGCCGTCTCCCAGGGGAAAAAATCCCAGGAAGAGGAAAGTGTAATAAACCCAAGCTGCTAGTCCTCAGGAAAGGGAAATATTAATCTGGTGTGAGATCTTATCTGAGGGCGGGGCTTAATAAACCCAAGCTGCTAGTCCTCAGGAAAGGGAAATATTAATCTGGTGTGAGATCTTATCTGAGGCCGGGGCTTAATAAACCCAAGCTGCTAGTCCTCAGGAAAGGGAAATATTAATCTGGTCTGAGGGTGATCATCTTAAATCTCCCCAATGAAGGTTTCCTGTCTAGTGTCATGTGTCAAGAGATCTCAAGATTCTCTCTAAAATTGGAGGGAGAGGAGATTTTAGGAAGGTTTCCACCATCTGGTAATTTTTTCCCTTTTGGCCTCTGCCGAACTTAGTCCTCTTTATTTCTCCTTTTATCCACGTAAATATCATTTAAAACATTTAAGAAAATAGGGTAACCACCGGCCATAAATCCATTAAAAAAAAACACCAATTCGCCGCTAGATTCTTCTGTTCTTTGGTTTCAATTAGCTTAAATTTTAATGCGGACCGTATCTCTTTGAGTAATAAAATCAGCTTACTAGTTTTGAAACCACTTCCACCATTCTTAGGGGCAACCTGCAGTTTTCGGTTAGCTTACAGCTAATCCAGAAGGAACTGGCAAAAGGGGTTAAATTCAAGCCCCCCAGAGACTTGCGAACGTCTCTGAGGTCACTGGATCTCCCTAACCTTTCACTGCTCTCCGGGACAGCTAGGGTCCGAAACGACCCATCCAATTTCCTTTGGAATAGGGGAATTTCAGGAATAGCCTGAAACTCCGTCTTCTCACTGCTAAGCCCCGCCTTCTTCCACAATCCTCTTTATTTCTTTACTTCATTTATTTATCATATTTAAGGACCTCCCTCCAGAGCAGAGGGACAAAAATAAGTCATTAAAATGGTGGTTGAGACCTGAACTGGAGGCCAGAATAAAAAGTAGGGTGCTTGGGGAAACCCAGCCGTCCAAGGATTGTGACTCCCCGGCGGCTACTCGCTCTGGCCGGCTTGGAAGGCAGCGGGTCAGGCCTGCAGCCCTCTTTCCTCTTGGGTCTTTGGCCCGCCACGCCTTCTTATAATTCTACTATGCGTTTTCTATGGTGGGAAAAAGGGGAAGGGGGATTAGACGCTACGTAGCCATAACGACATTCTTTCTTGGAAGCCAAGGTCATCTTTTGTCTCTCCACCCTCTGCACCTGACCGGAACTGGATGGGTGGAAGCTGCCAGCGTGGCAGTGGGAGATTGGACCACGGGATGGACGTGTGGATGTGGGGGGGGGGGCAAGACCCGTTTGGGGGAGCGTCTCGCCTAAAAGGCCCTTCTCTTCCTGTCCCCTTTGCAGAATGGAAGGCCGCTCGCTCGCTCTCTCTCTCCCTTCGTTTGTTTTTTAAAAAACCCACAAGGAAGCGAAACGAGCTGGGGGTCCGTCCCGCGAAGACCGCTGCCCAGAGCCTCCTTTTTCTTTATGACGTTTTTAACCTTCGGATTAATAAGCGGAACTTAAGATCTCTTTTCAAAAGAAACTCCTAATTCGTTTTCTTTTTTTTATATATAAAAAAAAAGTCTCGTTTTTACAACCGATTTCGTTTTCCGTCGATGCCGTTTTTCCCTTCTTGAAGTTACGATTATTATTTTTATTTTTTTGCCTCCAATGCAGACCAATACTTTGTTTTACTTGAACGTTGTTGTTGTTTTTTTTCCTCCCCTTCTCCCCTTTTCTTTTCTGTCCTGGATTTAAGAGGCTTTTTCTGTGTTTTGTTTTTAATTGTTTCCAGATTTGTTTTTGTTTTTTTTTCCAAAGCGATCTCTTTCCTTAAGAAAAAATAATAATACATCGATCAGAAAAATAAGTTGTGGAAAACTGATACTTTGGCGGGGGGGGGGGGTAAGAAACCAGTTGTGTTAATCAGGAGGAATCCAGGGCCAGTTTCCAAGCCAACCAACTCTCTCGAACGAGGTGTGGCTGTCCACAGATTTGATCAAGTTTCTTAGTCCTCATGAAATTCCACTCTTGGTGGGGGGGGGGGCCTTGGTTATTTCCCCCCTTAAAACGATAAATTCTAGAACTTCCAATGATGCGTTTTTGCACCAGTTTAAACGGTTTCGTTTAGAGCCTGTTCCGTCAGCTGGCTCTTTCCTGTCGGGGAGGGGCAGGGGGTGGGAAACATGGGGGCGAGGGGGGATTTCAGCCAGGAGGGATCTCCTGACAACCCCCCCCCCTTTCCTCCCTTCCCCTCGGATGCTTAGTGACTTATCCAAAGGGTCATCGCCTCTCCACGAATCCCTTGTGAGCGTCCCTGGATTCATTCCAGGCCTCCGCCATATGAAGAAGATGAAGAAGGATGAAGATGGTTTATTTTATTTTTTGAGGGTGGGGGGGATGTCTGAATGGAGCTCCGGAACGACCCACCGTGGCTGCTTTCCCAGTTTCCACCACAGCAGCTTCTGAGGACAGATGGGTGCGGGGAGGGGGGGGGATCCAGCTTTTTGAAAGAGAACAGGGTAGGAAGAGTGGGGGGGGGGGGCTTAAGCTATGGTCTCCTTCAACCCTTGGTGGGTTCTTTTTCCGTCTGCTCCCCACGCCACATCTGGCTGGTGTAGCAATGGACGGCAGGGTGGGGAAGGGGATTTGAAATGGCTGGAGAGGTCTTGGCTGGCTGGGTCGGTGGGCTGTGGGGCTGTTGAAAGAGCAGGAAGCCACAATCACTTGAGGGGTTTTTTGGGGAGGGGGTTGCTTTTCCCTTGGCGCCTGGAACATTCTGATAAGGTGGAACCGGCCTCGGTTCTGATTTAAGGCAGGGGCCCACAACTTTGGCCAACTTTTAAGACTTCGGCTCCCACAAGCCTCCATGCTGGCTGGGGGATTCTGGGAGTTGAAGTCCAAAGGAGCCACGGTTCGGGGGGAGCCCTGCTTGTGGGGATGCGCGCTTTTGAAGCCAACGCTGCTTCAATCGGCTTCTGGTCTGGGCTGCGTGGTAATTGCGCTCCCCACAATAGCCACAAACCTCCCTTTGGCACTCGGGCGGGGTTGCGGGGGGGGGGGAGCCTCAAAGGGCATCTGTGTTTCTTGCTTCTGCGCTAACTCCCTGCAGAACTGGGGCATTTCCCCCCTTCTTTTGTTCCAGCTTCTGTAATCTAATCACGGGAGAGCCGAGCCCAAATCATGGCTCTTTCCTTCTGGTTCTTTCCTAAGGCGTTGCTCCTCCTCTTCTGCGGCCTTTCCAAGTGGTCCCCTTCCTTCCTTTTTAATTTATGAATACCCTCCGTGACTTAGAAAGAAAAAAAGGAAGCGGGCGCGCCTCCTTTTAACCTGGCTAGAAGTAGCTCTTCCCCATCTCTCTTCTCTCCTCCTTTCCGAGCAGCGTATGAAGTATTCTACCCAGAGTATTACATGAAATGTAAAAGTAATTTTTTTTATAAAGAGAGAGAGATCTACGACTCTTTCCTTGAAAAGGACCTGCCTGTAAAGACCTTCGGGGACAAGGGAGGGTTTCCCAGCTGATGGGAGACCTGCTGCAATGGGTGTCTCGGCATAAGGAGTTGGCGGGGTCTCCCGGGCTGTGCCCCTCCTCCCCCCGTAGTCCCCCTCCCCGCTGCCTTCCGACCGCCGGTTCCCTCGGCCGTTCCAGGGCGCGTGGCGTTGAACAGACGACCGACCGGCCCGATCACGTCCACACGTACACAAATTGCGAGATGTCTCTCTGGGGACTCTGTTTAGACTCGAGTGTGGCTGCGTTGCTGGCTGTGCTGAGAAATTTTTCTTTACAAAAACAACAACTGCGCCAAGGCTTCTCGGGAGTAAAACGAAAAAGCGCTGTTTGTAAAACACCAAGAACTTAGAAATGAATGAATAAATACATTTTTCTTAACCCCGCTGCTTCCTGAATGCTTTTCTCCCGCGCGGCCGGCTTTCATCGGGACCGGGGAATAACCAGGGCTCAGATTCGGCTTTGATTTAAACTTCACCAGTCCTGATGATGCGGGGGGGGGGGGAGAGATCAAGGATGCCAGGCTGAGCCACTGGGGTGTCTCCTTCGGCAGCCCTGGTTGTTTCCCCCCCCCCCGCTGCCGGCCTTCTGCTCAAACAGAGTTCTGCGCCTTTGCACCAGAAACGGGAGGGGAAGCCGGAAAGCGAGGCCCTTCTCGAAAGGCACCCATCCATCTGGAGAAGAACATAATGGGAGAGGATCCGGAAGCCCATTGGCTGGGCTTTCCAATCAATGAGGACCAGAGCATTGCAAGCGTCAAGCTGTTGTGTTTGATCAATCCGTCTTTGGATCCAAGTAGCGTTGTGTTCTTAATTTTGGGGGGGAAGAAGAAGGAGGAGAAGTTGGTCGGACCAACTTCTGAAAGACTCTTAGATCTTGACGTCCAGAAGGATGAGCAATCTGATTTTTCAGAGAGAGGCGGAAACAAGCGGATGGTTTTCAAGGCAATGAAGAGTGTGGGGGTTATCGGAACCCGTGGCACGACAAAACCGCGAAGCCCTTATCCGCGGAGACATAAGCGCGTCGCTAAAGCCGCGACGTCGTCGTCGCGCGTCATCACCGCCGCGACAACAGCACGGCAACAGAAAGGGCGCTTTAAAAAGGCGCCGCGGCAGAAAGCCGATTTCCATTAAGGTAAGGGTTAGAATTAGGTTTAGGGGTTTGTTTTAGGGTTAGGTTTAGGGTTAGGTTTAGCGTTAAGTTTAGGGTTAGGGTTAGGTTAGGATACTGAGTGCTTGGGAATGCGCGGATTTGCCCTCTGCGATTATGTCATCGCGGTAGGGTCGCGTTCTTCCTTAGCGCTTTGAACGGCGCGAATTAGCCTTCGCGCTTATGTCTCCGCGGATAAGGGCTTCGCGGATTTGTGGTGGAACCATCGGAACCTCCCCCCCCAACCTTAGGAGTTGAGGCCACTAGCTGAGCCCCCAGATCTAGTTCCCTGGACTCCCGGCCTTCTTCCTCTCTCTTTACCACTCTGGTCCCTGAGCTGCTCCTCTTTGTATCTGAAGAGTAATTCTAGTTGGGCACATTTTGCGCCCTTCGCCTCCCCTCGGCCTGGCACATCCGAGCATCAGCTAGGACCAGTGGCAGCCCAGCCGTCTCACGGTTACCATGGCGATGCTCCTCTTTCTGCTCTGCCTCCCCCCCCCATCTTGACCCCCATTTCTCATCTGGGCTGCTTAACCTGGAACCGATGGCCCCCTCCCCATTTATCTAGAAGACAGGGCATCGTAAGACACACACACACACCCCGCGTATCCTCCAGCCGGGCAGGGCAAGCGGAGCAGGATCCTCGGATGCCAGGCCCACATGGGTTGATGCATCGTGGCAGGCTTCCACCCCTGCAGTCCTGCACCAGTGAATGCATCTCCAGCAAGCGAGGGAGTCTCGTCCACGCTCCCTGCCTGCGTCCGTCCGTCTGTTCCCCTTGTCAAGAAATTGCAAATTCGCTGGGATGCAGATCAGGCTCCCCCCCCCCCCCCAATCCCCAAGCAAGAAGGAAACGGAGTTAGCAAAAAAAGAGACTGCGTTGCAATTAGCTAGCCATCCTTCTGCTCTTCCCTCCGCCATTCTCGCTTGGCACTCGCTTGGAAGGCTGGGGGGGGGAGATTACTTAATGCCCCCCCTCTGCCGCCCTGTCTTCTGCACCAGGTTGGCTCTCCCTCTCTTTGCCCCTTCCACTGCGTGCCCTGCAAACGGAATCAGCAGGGTAACCTCGGCTCACGATGGGCCTTTGAATCTCTTCGCCTTGCTGGCCTGGGTGGAGAAGGAAGGGGCGCTCACATGGTTTACAGCACCCACTCAAGGAACCGATGCTTCATACCAACGTGCGACCCCCCCCCCCCACACTGCCTCCAGAAGAGGCTAAGGAGGTGGTCGTCTGCCCACCCACCAGCCACGACACCCACAAGATGCGTCCACGATTGGTGGCATCTCCTTGGAGCAACGGGGATCCCGCTAACTTCCTTTGAGTTTTCCTAAGACCTCAGGCGGCTCATTGGCTAACACGCTGAGCTTGTCGATCAGAAAGGTCGGCAGTCTGGCGGTTCGAATCCCCAGCGTCGCGTAACGGAGTGAGCTCCCGTGACTTGTCCCGGCTTCTGCCAACCTAGCAGTTCGAAAGCAGGTTAAAAAATGCAAGTAGAAAAAATAGGAACCACCTTTGGTGGGAAGGGAACAGCGTTCCGTGCGCCTTTGGCGTTGAGTCATGCCGGCCACATGACCACGGAGAGACGTCTTCGTACAGCGCTGGCTCTTCGGCTTTGAAACGGAGATGAGCACTGCCCCCTAGAGTCGGGAACGACTAGTACAGATGTACGAGGGGAACCTTTACCTTTAGACCTCAGGAGGGAATTCTGCCCAGAAACCTGATCTTGAGTAGGTTTGCTTCCCCATAGCAGCATCTGAAAATCCGTCTAGTAGCATTCAGATTTTTTCTCGGGGGCCGCACTCCAGTCTGTCATGGCTCATTCTCCCTTTTCGTTGCATAAAAGCCGCTTTACAAGGAGGACGAGAGCGAGGAGCTGGCTCAGGGCTTTGGCGAGGCGTGTTGTGCACAACAAAGCTGTTTAATTGGCTCTCCTAATTGCCCTCTTCCCGTCTGCCAGGGGAATTAACATATAAGCAAAAACAGCCTGGGTGTTATCAGAGCCGCCTGCCTTTCACCCCGAAAGAGAGCCGGGGGGGGGGAATGGAGGGAGAGGTCAAAGTCTCCACCCTCCGAAGCTTCCTGCTCCCCCCCCCGCTTTGGACCAAGCCATTAAAATGCAAGCTGCCACAGAACACAATGTCCTCTCCTCCTGCATCTCTTAAGCGTTTTGGGGGGAGGACGACTGGACGGAGAAGAGGTCCTTAAAAACCAGTTCAAGCCCACGTCCAAATCTCTTTTGGCACAAACTCTCAGGGCCCTGGCACCTTGCCCAGAGCTGTTAGAACAGTCTTTCTCAACCTCGGCGACTTTTAAGTCCTGTGGACTTCAACTCCCAGAATTCTCCAGTCCTGTGAAGCCCACAGGACTTAAAAGCCGCCAAGGTTGAGAAACGTTGTGTTAGAAGCTGGAGGGCTCAGCCCTTCTCTCCGCTGCATAGACTTCTGGCCAGTGGTGAAATTCAAGATCTTTTACTACGGGGGTGGCTTGGTGGGCATGGTGTGGCTTGGTGGGCGTGGCAGGGGAAGGTTTCTGCCAAATTCCCCAGTTCCTCCCGATCAGCTGGGACTCAGGAGGGCAGAGAATAGATGGGGGCGCGGCCAGCCAGAGGTGGCATTTCCCGGTTCTCTATTCAAAATTTCCCCTACCAGTTCTCCAGAAGCTGCTGGATTTCACCCCTGCTTCTGGCCCTCATCTAGGCTGCCATTGGCCTGCTTGGACAGCAGTGAGTCTCTGGAATTGGGGCAGGGAGTTTTGAAGCCACTCCCGGCATGGCCAGGGGTGGAAATGCTCCCCTCTCGGAGGCCTTACACAGCCCCAAACCTCACCCAGTTTCAATGCCTGGAGCCACGAGGTTTTTTGAGGTTTCTTTCTCGCCTCCAGCCAGGTCCATTTTTGGCCTTGTCAGTCGCACAATTTGGGGGCTTCTGACAGCTGTGCATTGGCTCTTCTGCTTGCTGGTGGTGGTGGGGGAGGCGCCATGGTTGACGTCCCCTCCACTGCCTCCTCTCAGCCTTTTCATTAGAAGAGTGGCAGGCTTCCAATTAATTGCAGCCCATCGGCCCTTGGCGCTCTGCAGGCAGCCGCAGGTGCTTAGCAAGGCACATGCCGAAAAGAGGGGGGGCTGGCAGTCCACAGGGAAGGTTCTGGCCCCCCACCCCAAATGAAGCCAGGTGTTCATCAGGTGCTGGGCGGGGCCTTTTCGGAGGGCAGGCCAAAGAAGGAGTTCCGCGTTCCTTTATTTTTTGCTGGATCATCTTCAATCTCGGTCAGCCGCCAAGACGCGCGTCTCGGGGATCGGTCGATCTCTGAAGAAGCGTTGAAAGGAAGGAAGCCATCGGTGTTTCCGACAGGTGAGGAAAAGGTGCGCAGTCCATCACTCTCCTTGGATCCCGAAGGCGAAACGGTCCCGAAATGCCTTGTCTTTGGAGGAAGGCGCCCCGGAGCGCCTCTCTTCCACCCTCCCTTGAAGATCCCCCCCCACAGCGTTAGCAACAGATGTTCCCAGATGCTCCAGCCATGCGCTTCAGTCCAGCCTCGGCTGGCTCACCTGATGCAAAGGCTCCTTTTATTTATGAACAGGGGCCGGCTATAAATATACTTGTTGCCAATGTTTTTACCTTCTGCATCGTATCCCTTTGTCTTCCGTCGCATCTATTGGTTCTGTTGCTGAACAAATGAACACACACACACACACCAATTCCCCCCCAGGGAGAGCCCAGCCCCCTGCCTCTTCCCTCCTAGGTCCAACACAATGACATGCCACATTTTTCTTGCAGGGCCAATTAGACCTTGGTTAATTAAAAGCACACATTCTTTCCAGTAACAACTCCCTCCCCCCTCTCTCTCTCCCTCCCTCTTTCTGTTTTCTTTCTCTCCCTCTCTCCCTCTTTCTTTCTCTCCCCCTCTTTGGTTTTCTTTCTCACTTTCTCTCCCCCTCTCTCATTCTCTCCCCCTCTTTCTGTTTCTTTCTCCCTTCTCTTCTCCCCTCTCTTTCGGTTTCCTTCTCTCTTTCTCCCCCTCTCTCTCCCTCTCTCTCTCACCCCCTCTTTTCTCTCCCCTTTTCTTCTTTCTCTCCCCCTCTCTCTCTTCCTCTCCTGCTTTCTGTTTCTCTCTCTCCTCTCTCTCCTCTCCCTCTTTCTTCTTTCCCCCTCTTTCGGTTTCCTACTCTCTTTCTCTCCCCCTTTCTGTTTCTTTCTTTCCTTCTTTCTTCCCCTCCCTATCGCTCTCTCTCCCTCTCTCTTTCCCCCTCTCTGTTTTTCTTTCCTCTTTCTCTCCTCTCTCCTTTTCTCTCTCTCCCTCTCTCCCTCCCTCCTCTTTCTGTTCTTTGCCTTTCTCTCCCTCTTCTTTGCTCTCCCCCCTCTCTCCCTCCCTCTTTCTGTTTTCTTTCTCCCCCTCTCTCTCCCTATTTCTTTCTTTCTCTCCCTCTCTCCCACCTCCCTATCGCTCCCTCCCTCTCTCTTTCTCTCCGCTCTGTTTTCTTTCCCTCTTTCTCTCCTCTCTCCTTTTCTCTCTCTCCCTCCATCCCTCCCTCTTTCTGTTCTTTCCCTCTTTCTCTCCCTTCTTTGCTCTCCCTCCCTCTTTCTGTTTTCTTTCTCCCCCTCTCTCTCCCTCTTTCTTTCTTTCTTTCTTTCTCTCCCTCTCTGTTTTCTTTCTCTCCCCCTCTCTCTCCCTCTCTCTTTCTCTCCCCTCTTTCGGTTTTCTGTCTTTCTCTTCCTCTCTCTCTCCCTCTCGTTCTCTCCCCTCTTTCTGTTTTATTTCTTTCCCTCTTTCTCTCCTCTCCCTATCTCTCTCTCCCTTTGTCTTTCTCCCTCTTTCTGTTTTCTTTCCCTCCCTCTTTCTCTCCTCTCTCTCCTTTTCTCTCTCCTTCCATCCCTCCCTCTTTCTGTTCTTTCCCTCTTTCTCTCCCCCTTCTTTTCTCTCTATCCCTCTCCCTCCCTCTTTTTGTTCTCTTTCTCTCCCTCTCCCTTCTCTCTCTACCCCCCCTTTCTTAGAACAAGCAGGAGCAGGAGATGAAAACACGTCCCTTTTACAAACGGAGGGTAGGATGTTGCAGGAAGGCGTCCCTGTCCAAAGGTTTTCCTCCCAGCCATCAGGGTGAACGCCCCCTCCCCTTCTCCTCCCCCCGCCCCCAGGAAACTGAGCAGATCTTCGCGTGCATGAAGGCAGAATGGGGACACGGCTGAATTCCAGGCTTCGGCTTTCGCAGTCATGCGTACCTGCGGAAGGCTGGCTGCAGTTAAGTTGCGGGCAGAGGGAGAGGCTCACACCCCAGATTCCTCCTCCTCCCTTCCTTCCTTCCTTCCTTCCTTCCTTCCTTCCTTCTTCTTCTTCCCATCTGGAGTTACTAGAAACCTGCAGTCTTGGAATTCTGCCTAGAAGGGAGGATAGATGATTGGATGGATGGATGGATGGATGGATGGATGGATGGATGGATGGATGGATGGATGGATGGATAGATAGATAGATAGATAGATAGATAGATAGATAGATAGATAGATAGATGTAGAAAGGTAGGTAGGTAGGTAGGTAGGTAGGTAGGTAGGTAGGTAGGTAGGTAGGTAGATACATAGATAGATGTAGATAGATGATAGATAGATAGATAGATAGATAGATAGATAGATAGATAGATAGATAGATAGATAGATAGACAGACAGACAGACAGACACAGATGGATACTGTAGATAGACTGATAGATGATTGGATGGATGGATGGATGGATGGATGGATGGATGGATGAATGGATGGATAGATAGATGTAGAAAGGTAGGTAGGTAGGTAGGTAGATAGATGTAGATAGATAGATAGATAGATAGATAGATAGATAGATAGATAGATAGATAGATAGATAGATAGACAGACAGACAGACAGACAGACAGACAGACACAGATGGATACTGTAGATAGATAGACTGATAGATGATTGGATGGATGGATGGATAGATAGATAGATAGATAGAGACATAGATAGATAGATAGATAGATAGATAGATAGATAGATAGATAGATAGATAGATAGATAGATAGATAGATAGATAATAGAGAAGATAGAGATAGATAGATGACAGAGAGAGAGAGAGAGAGAGATATTGATGGATGGATGGATGGATGATTGGATGGATGGATGGATGGATAGATAGATATATAAAAATAGATAGATAGATAGATAGATAGATTAGATAGATGATAGATAGATAGATAGATAGATAGATGTAGATAGGAGAGAGAGAGAGAGAGATTATTATCCTGGAACCTTCATTGAATAGACCTGCAGGTGGAAAGAGGGGAGGATTATTGCTCCCAAATACCCCTCCCATCTATATCTTAACAGACCTTGTGGTGAATTGTGTCAGCTGTAGGTGTGAAATTACCATAGATTCGGTTCCTCGGGGGGGGGGATATTTTGAACGCACCGGGACGTCCTGGGGTTTTGGGGGAAGCTGTTCAGACGGAACTGCAGTCCTTTGCAGCCCAAGCCGGCTGGGGTGTCACCGGTTCAATTGAAATTGGAAGCGTGTTGGGGGGCCTGAGTTAGAATCACTGGATTTGGGCGGCATATAAATGTAATAAATGATGATGATGATGACTACCGCTGTTGCTACAGGCAGTCCTTGGCTTGCAACAGTTCATTTAGCGACCGTTCAAAGTTACGACAGCGGCCATTGCAGTGTCCCCCTATGGTCGCGGGAGTAAAATTCAGACCCTTGGCCACCGACTCATATTTATGACCGTCGCAGTGTGTCTCCTGTGATCTCCTTTTCACCAGCCAGCCAGATTCACTTGCTAACTTAACTGCAGCGATTCGCTTAACAATTCTGGCAAGGTAACGTCATAAAATGGGGCAAAGGCTCACTTAACAAATGTCTCGCTGAGCCACAGAAATTTGGGGCTCGGTTGTGGTCTTCAGCGGGGATTATGTGGGAACGAAGCCGGCCTCCGTCGCTCAGGGGGGACACATGGCCTGCCCTTCCGCTGTCCTTGGTGCTGACCAGGGTGGGCCATCCAGGCTTCCGTCCACCCATGGCTTCTTTTGAATTGATGCAGGCGGGAAAAGAATAACAGAATAAGAGAGCTGGAAGGAGCCTTGGAGGTCTGCTAGCCCAACCCCCCTCCTCAAGCAGGAGACCCTATACCATTTCAGACAAATGGCTCTCTTCTTGAAGCATTCACAACTTCCGTTCCACTGGTTAATTGTCCTCACTGTCAGGAAATTCCTCCTTAGTTCTAGGTTGCTTCTCTCCTTGTTTAGTTTCCACCCATTGCTTCTTGTCCTGCCCTCAGGTGCTTTGGAGAATAGCTTGACTCCCTCTTCTTTGGGGCAACCCCTGAGATATTGGAAGACTGCTATCCTGTCTCCCCTGGTCCTCCTTTTCATTAAACCCATTTCCTGCCATTGTTCTTCCTATGTTTTAGCCTCCAGTCCCCTCATCCTCTTTGTTGCTCTTCTCTTCACTCTTTCTAGAGTTTATACAATACAATACAATAGCAGAGTTGGGAGGGACCTTGGAGGTCTTCTAGTCCAACCCCCAGCCTAGGCAGGAAACCCTACACCGTTTCAGACAAATGGCTATCCAACATCTTCTTTAAAGCTTCCAATGTTGGAACATTCACAACTTCTGGAGGCAACTTCTGTTCCACTGATTAATTGTTCTCACTGTCAGGAAATTCCTCCTTAGTTCTAAGTTGCTTCTCTCCTTGATTAGTTTCCACCCGTTGCTTCTTGTCCTGGTGCTTTGGAGAATAGCTTGACTCCCTCTTCTTTGGGGCAGCCCCTGAGATATTGGAAGACTGCTATCATGTCTCCCCTGGTCCTTCTTTTCATTAAACCCATTTCCTGCAACTGTTCTTCCTCTGTTTTAGCCTCCAGTCCCCTCATCCTCTTTGTTGCTCTTCTCTGCACTCTTTCCAGAGTCTCCACATCTTTTTTATAGTGACTTTCCAAGCTGGATGCTGTATTCCGAGCGTGGCCTTCCTAAGGCTTTATAAGGGAGTACCGGAGTTTCACACGGTCTTGATCCCATCCCTCTGTTAATAGAGCCTAGGATTGAGGGAGGGTTTCTGTCAAAGGCACGTTCCAGAGGAAGAGGGGGTGCAGAAAACCCTGCCCCCTCACCCTTAAACACCAGGAAAAGACCTAGATAATCCTTGTTGTGTTTGCACAGGTGGCCTAGACGTTAAGACTGCACGCTTGACAGCTGAAAGAGGCTTAATATTTATATTGTTTGAGTTTGAACATACTGTCTTCCTCCCATACCACCCTCCCTTTGCCAGCCCTCCAGAGAAGCCCTTTTCAACACCTCTGCCTGGTTTATAACTGCCTTTCAAGGAAGAATCAAATAGATTTTCCCTTTTTCTCTCCGGATCAAACAGTCCAGTTGAGTATCGATGCAGTTATTTTGTTCTGTGTTTCAAAAGCTGCCCGGGGAATATTTTATCGATGGGTGAGGCTTAAATGTAATTGCCTTCCCAGTCTCCATTGCCCTCACGTTAGGCGCATACATTTAGATTAAAATTTTGAAGAGAGGAATCCTAGCGAGCACCAAAACCTCGTGAAGCCACAGAGAGAGTTTCTACCTTTCCAGTTAATTTTGAGGCGAGTGTCGTCCTTCCAGTATAATTTGCAAGAACGCAGATCTCCTCTCCCCTTTCGCGGTCTAGTTTGATCAGAATGCCTCCCGCTGTAAGTTTACGCCGCTAGAGAGCTGCGGGTTCTGTTTAAATAAATGTCAAGGCTTTTTTTCCCCTTTCTTTAAAAAAATAAAATAAAAATTGAGCAAGGCTCCCTTCAGGGATCAGGCATTTTGTGCCCTGCCTGGAAGGTCCCAGCTTCTCTTGTCTCCCATCAGGCCAGACATTCAACAAACGGCATTGTGCAATGAAATAATCGTATGAAGCTCCTAGTAAGAGGTTTGCTAAGAGTTTTCATGTCTGTCGCCTGGAACTGGATATGAATGGGGGATGCAGCCGTTTCCGTAGTGTTGGGGAGCAGAGGTGGTTCACTTCCGCCCGCCGAAGGCAAAGATGTTTGGCCTCGAGCAGCAGATGATGCCACTGGGCAGGCCGCCTCTCCAAATGTCCTTCGTGGGTCAGTCCCTCACAAGACAGAGTTGCACCTGGGCAGAGGGCTCTCCCGCAGATCTCCAGGGCTGACACCTCTTCTGCAGGAGGGCTGAATGTCAGCCTTCATATCACTTGCTTGCTATTGGCTGCCATAGAATTGTTTGTTTGTTTGTTTGTTTGTTTGTTTGTTTGTTTATTTATTTATTTATTTAGTTAGTTAGTTAGTTAGTTAGTTAGTTAGTTAGTAGATTTATAGGCCGCCCAATCCCGGAGGACTCCGGGCAGCTTACAAAGCAAAAAGAAGAGTAATTAATAAAAAAAATAAAAGAAAACGATTTAAAACATCTCACGTGCACTCAATCTGATGGGGGCTGGACCTCAACGATGATGTCAACAGCCCCCAGGCCTGCCGGAACAGCCAGGTTTTAACGGCTTTTCGGAAGGCCGTGAGAGTGGGCAAGGTCCAGATCTCTGGGGGGTAGTTCGTTCCACAGGGTCGGAGCAGCCACAGAGAAGGCCCTCCTCCGGGGAGCCGCCAGCCGACATTGTCTGGCTGACGGCATCTGAAGGAGGCCCACCCTGTGGGATCTCACCGAAATGGGGAGGGAGGGGGTTTCGGTATTTGGGAGGGAAATCGACCTGGAGGACGAGGAGGGAGTTTTGTTCTCACCATCTTCTGCGCATGCTTGTTTAGGTCTGCTCAAGGTCAGCCGTCTCTGCATACCAGATGGATGAGGCCACCTGAAGATGCACCCCACAGGACACCCCTGGGGGGTGGAGATTGGACATTTAGCTTGGGGTCATTGGGATTTGGATAAACCTTTGATATGTACAATTTTGTACCTTTAGCTCCAGGTCTTGCTTTACTTTCGTTGCTTCCACTTCATATTCAGTAAAAGTACCTTTTCTCTAAAATAATGGAGTTGGGGGGGGGTTCCTTTCTTGAATTTTGAAGGAGGCACGTCTGACACCTTCTGCTGACCCTCCGAAGCTTCCCTCAGTTGGGTCAGAGAAGAGTCCCGCCAGGATATTTTTCCTGGGCTTAAGAACAAAGGGGAAGGCTGCGACTTTGCCGGCTGAGGATGTTGATCTTTGTAGTTCTACCCCTGTCAGGCCTGCAGCCCTCTTTTCTTTTGGGTCTTTGGCCTGCCACCCTTTCCATTATTCCACTCTGCATTTTCTATGGTGGGAAAATGGGAGGGGGGATTGTACGGAGTTAGATGCTATGTAGCCAAAACAAAATTCCTTTCTAGAAAACCAAGGTCATCCTTTGTCTCTGCACCTGACCGGAACTGGATGGGTGGAAGCTGCCAGCATGGAAGTGGGAAATTGGACCATGGGATGGACTTGTGGGTGTGGGGGGCAAGATCTTGAACTTTCAAATGAGGGGGGTGAAACTGGGAAGCTTTCAGATTTGGGTTTCCCCAGACGTGCCAAGATGGCTCCCTTCATAAATTGGAGCTTTGAGGAATCTTTTGCCTCGGACTCTGATTTATTTTTGGATGCTGTTTGGAATCCTGACAACCACTGTATTTCTGAAGGGTCCAGAGCGGATAAATCCAACTTCAGAAGCTGTGGGCTTCTATCGGCTGCTGGGAAAACATCTGGAAAGAGAAGTCTCCTTGGGGGGAATAAAATCCAGGGGTCGATCCCAACCCTGTCATTTCAGCGGCTGCATTGAGCCCCCTCCTCCAGATTGGAGCTTCAAGTCTTCCCCACCAGCAACAACTTCCTCTCCTTGACTTAGATTTTACTACTGCGTGGTGAATTATTCCAGTTCCCCCCTCTGGCGTTTCTCCCCCCCCCCCCGCCCCCAATTGTTAGTGTTTGACACACATTATTAATGACATTGTAGAGGCTGGAAATAGCAGCAGGGCCGGAATAATTTGCTTAGCATTAAAACCGGAGGTGTTGGGGAAATCAAGGGTGTTGATCAGAGCTGAAGGACAAGAAAATTTGGGGGAGGGGGGGGCTTCAGGGGGGGCGTTTAAAAAGACGAGGTAGGAAATGGGGCTGCAGTGGCCACAGCTGGTCCAGTTTCAAGCGTGTCTGGAATTCCGCCTCCTGATGCTTGCAGAATTCCTTGGATGGTCACTCTCTCTTCTTCCCCCCCCCCCGAGATTGGTCAGCTTGTGGCCTCTGGGCTGGAGAGGCCCCACACCCGGCTTTCCTGGCCCCTTCTGCCCCAAGGGAGAGGCCCCACTAACTGCCGTGGGGCCCGGGAAGCCCGCAGCATTTAATCCTCTCCGAAGTCAGGGCGAGAAGAGGCGCACGCAAGAATCCTTCCAGGGGACGCTTCGTGCCTTTCAATCGGTCAGAGGCTTTTCGATCCAGAAGTGGGGCTCTGGAGCGAAAGGGGGGGGGGAGAGGCGTGGGCTGCCAGTGCCAGGAAGTTTCAGACACCTTGTTCTTGGGGGGGGGGGGAGGACGTGGGCCCGTGGAGGATGCTGGCTGAATGCTGATGCTGGGGCAGAGAGACGCTGAGAGATGCTGAGCTGGAGTTCGTTAATGTTAATGCTAATGTTTATTGCATTTGTATGCCGCCCTGTCCCGAGAGACTCAGGATGAGCAGGAGAGGGGAGGGGGGGAAAGAGGGGAGGGGGAGGCTCAACCCAAGCTGGGGTGGGGAAGGTGCTTTTCCAAGAGGCCCCTGGACTTGGAAGAAGCCTTTTGGGTGAGGGGCAAAACCACTTCCAAGGGACACAAGGGAGCCTCTTGGAAAAGGGCCTTTGGGGGCAGCCGTGACCTGGACGACGGAGAATCTCTCTCCTGGGCCTTAACTGGGGAGCGGATCCAGTGCTCAGAGCCTCACCTTTTTGTGTCTCGGATGTTGCAAGCCGGAGCCAGCGCAGGGCTGAGATTTTTCTCTCCGGTCTGTCGGTAGCCCCAATTTCCCTTCCGTCTTGGGCTCCCCAGCCTGGCCCAGATCGGGGCCGAAGCCTCCTCTCCATCTTCCCTCTGCATATGCGGGGGGGGGGAGGGGGGAGGACCGCCGACCCTCCCTCGCCTCCTCTCTGGTTGCAAAGCGCCTTTTGCACGGAGGACCCAGGGTGGGTCAGCCCGAGTTCAGCCTCACTCTGGCCCTCTCTGTTGAGGCCGGAGGGAGCAGGGGAGAGATTTCCTGCCCGGTTTTAAGACCGAACCGAAGTTGCAGGCGGCCACATCCCTCCTGGAAAATGCGGGCAGGGCAGGGCAGTTCCCATGCGCCAAGCATGCTGCCTGCCTGGCTCCCCATGTGCGGTGCGTGACATTTTCTCTCCGTGGGTCCTGCCAACCACCTGCCTGGTAGAATGTCATCCATGAAAGCAGCTCAGGGCACCCGGGACCCTCCCCAGGGGCCCCCTCACGCTCCACTAGTGTCACCACAAACATGGTTGGATTGAGGTCAGCCTCTGGCTGTCCCCTCCCCTCCCTCTCTGCCCCAAGCCTTCGGCTCTTGCGTCCCAGTTCCCCCTTCCCTCCCTCCCAGTCCAGCCTCCCTTGGACAAAGCTATCGTGGTATTGATCATCGGGCCAGTAGCCTTGCGCATGCCAGCCGAGGGAGGGGAGCGCTTCACTCCACATCTGCACCACCGAAAGGCGTTGAGCAACAGAGACAAGCACGCATATGTGCGTGATCCCTCCCTCCCTTCCTCCTCCCTTCCCTCCTTCCCTCTGTCACTCCTTGGCCAGGCATTCTCGGCGGCGCTGGCTGGAAATACAGCCGAGAGACCGCCGTGCGCCCTGGTCCTTTCGAGCTCTTTTGTTCCGCCGCCGAGCAGCCTCAGGAGGAGCTCCGTGCCGGCTCTTGCAGACCCTCTGGGGGGACATTCCTGTGGCGGCATCGCAGGGAGCGCTCGGCTTGTCCTCAGGTAAGGCTGCCTGGGGGGGGGGGGCACAAAACGCAACTCCCCGGGAGAGGCGTGGAGGGACCTGCTTTGAAAGGACCTGTGCGTGGGGGGAGAGACGGTGGCCAGCCTGCCTCCCCTGTGAGAAAGCTGCCACTGTCCTGTTTTCGGTCACTCCTGCCGTCAGCACCACCGGCTTTCCAGTGGCGGTGGCGCACTCGGGCCGGGCAAAGTTGGGCATGTGCTCCAGCCGACCGGCCGGTTCAGGTTCCTTTGTCCTGGGCGCATCCGGGCCGCGCTGGTGCCAGGAGAAAGAGGGCACAGACTCCCGTGTGCGGAGAAAGCCAGGTTCGATCCCTGCAAGGGGCAGGAGGGCCAGCTGGAACCGTCCCCTCCGGCAAAGGCCGGAGTCGAGGAGCCGAAGCCCAGCATGACTGGCCACTGGAGCCTTAAAGGGGGACTCGGTCTCCTCCTGTGGCAGCGAAGCACATGGACTCTGGTGGGGCTGCCTTGGGAGAAAGCACGAGCTGCTTCCCTCTCGGAAACTCCTTTGGAGCCCCAAATCCTCTGCAATAATTGGGGGGGAGGGGGCTTTGCCCTGGGCTAATTGGGAGAACCTCTGCTGCTTGGGAGGGGGGTCCTTTCCCGCAGCCCCTCCCATCTGTGGGAGGAAAAGAGGCACTGCAGGGTTGAAGGGGGGGGGTAGATAGAGCCCTGGCTGGGCCATCCTGAACCAGCTGGGCTTCGGGGTGGGGCGACAGGCCAGAGTGCCGTGACCCCCTTTTCTGTGGGATGAAAACTTTTGTGGGGAGAGCTGCGTCTCGGCCGGGGTGTGGCAATGTGGAAGGTTTGGGGGAGTCTGCCAGGAGGAGGAGGAGGAGGAGAACAAGCGATGGGGGTCTGTTTTGGTGTCCAGCGAGTTGAGACTCCCAGGTGGAAGATTTTTAGATGGGGCCATGACTGTCCCCACCCCAGGGGTCCCTCTTCTCTCCCTCCCCTGTGAGGGACCTCCTATGGGGGGGGAGTGAGTTTGGTGGGAGGGTGAAGGAGGCAGCAATTTGGGGGGCATGAAATGTAGGAGCGAAAGGGTGGCCTTTCCTACAGGGCAGGGGTGCCAGGAGCACAGGAACCAGAATTCCCAGCCGGCAGGATTGACACAGGCTTGCTTCTTGTGGGAAGGGGCTGCCTGGATGGGGAGGGGGGTTCCAGGCCAGCTTTGGGGGCTGCGTGGTCCCCTAAAGTCCTTTCGGTGTTGATGCTGTTCAACAGACACGTCTGGGCGGGGCAACAAACGTCATTGAGTTTTAGGCGGCTTCTACCTTGCAAAGGCCTCTGAACATGTGCAGAGAGCTTTCGTCTCGTGCGCCTTTGCTCCCTGATGCCCCAGAACATTGTTCCTCGGCCGTGGCGACTTTAAGCGCTACGGACTTCAACTCCCAGAATTCCCCAGCCCAGCCAGGTGGAGAAGCACTGAATGCCGTAGGGGATGGTGGCGATTGAAAAGGTCCTTGTTTCCCATCGGGCACGACTTACCGGACTTGTCCGTGTGCAATTTGAGGAGGGGGGCAAAGGGAGCCCTCCGGACTGCCTTTCCCAGCCCTGACCCAAGACCGGCTGGAGACAGGTTGCATCAGCTTTTCAACGGCCCTCCGGCTGCACCCGTGTCTGCTTTGAACCCGGACAAACTTCACCCTTTTCAGCAGAGAGGAGCCAACAGGAGCCAAACCCGTTTTTTTTAAATTTTATTTTATTTTATTTTAAAGTGGGGAGGGGGAAAGCCCTGCACCGCTTCCTCTTAGCCAAGAGCAGGGCTCAAACCCCTTTCCAAATGAGCAGTGACATTTTCACTCCAGCTAGTTGCCCCAGAGGCTCCCGGCATGTCGGGTGGTTGAAAACGGAGGAAGCTTGTTAGCTGGTGCTGGGCAAACCCCCCCCCCACTGTCAAAGTCTCCCCCACACACCAGCCCCCCCACCCCCCACCCACCCCCACTGTCAAAGTCTCCCCCACACACCAGCCCCCCATCCCTCGTTCTTCCCAAGGGCTTTTTTTCCTGGAGGCGAATCCTTAGAATCCATCCTGGTTGCGCGTTTCCATCCGTCAAAACCACTTTGTTTTGCTGAGCCTTGAGAAGAGGGAAAAGCTATTTATTTCCCACTCAGCTGCCGGTGGAGCACATTTGCTGTTTTACAGACGGGGCAACTGAGGCTAAGAGCAGGGCAGGAGGATGGATGGATGGATGCACAAGACGGTCCCAAAAGAAAGGTTCAATTCACCCCATTTTTTGCGGGGGGTGTTTCTGGCTTGACCAGAAGAGCAGAAAACATCATCAGCTATTTGAACTAACTCAGTTTCCCCTCCGACTGAGCCCGCAGGTGTTCAGACCCATCGGAGGAAGCATCGGGGGTGGCTTTATCTGGGCCAGTGTTTGTCAACCTTGGTGACTTTAAGTCCTGTGGACGTCAACTCCCAGAATCCCCCAGCCAGCACAGCTGGCTGGGGGATTCTGGGAGTTGACGTCCACAGGACTTAAAGTCACCAAGGTTGAGAAACACTGATCTGGGCTGCTTTTGAGCTCCCACTGACTTGTTTCAGTTTTTAGAGCAAATGGATCCTCTCCTTTAGAGGAAGGGTCAACTTAGGCTTGGCAAGACGGGAGCCGCCCCCTATCTTAGCCTGACCTTTGGAACCCTGGGCTCCTCGCTTGACCGCTGGATCGCAAGGACAGCTGTCCGAAGCAGGCCGGGGGTCAGAGGTGGCGTGGGGATATCTCCCCCCACCTTCCCCGTCATGAGAAATGGAAACTCGGTGGGCAGAGAAGCCGTGGGCCGAGCTGAAAGGTTCAGGATGCGACCCTCTGGCTCGGAAAACAAGGCACCCTCTTCCCGTGGCCGAATCCAGGGCCATCCGCCCGGTGTTGTTTCCTGCAAAATACACCTCCAAGGAGCCCATTTTGGCCAGGGTGGACTCGGACTTCCCTCCCCGGGGCCGGTGCGTCAGTTTGGAAGCGGATTCCGGCCCTTGGTTGGCTTCCCTTCCTTAAAACCCCCGTCGCACCCAGAAGGTGTGTGGAGCAAGGCCAAAAATAAAACTCCCAGGACTGGAGCTGAGAAAAGGGAGGAGAAAAGCCGCTTCTACCCCCCAAAATACCCCCAGGACGAGGGGATCTCCCAACTCAAGAATAAGCAAGAGCTGAGATTCCTCCTCTATTTCTGCAGGCTGGACCAGAGCCGAAGTATTTAAAAAAAGAGGATCACCTCACCGCCACCTGATTTGGGAGGCCCAAATATTTCATCCCGGGAGATGGAGGGGTGGGAGATGGTTTTGGCTTTGGGAGGAGAGAGATGCAGGCGCGAAGGCAGAATTGGTGCAGAGGAAGCTGCAAAGAGGTGGGGGGGAGAGAGGAAACCACCACACAAACAGGTGGCCTCTTTTCAGCCAACTGCAAAATCTCACCCGGGGCTATTAAACGTGGAATTTGCAAGAGGGATTTGTGCCTGTCAGCAAGTGTATTGTTTCTGACAGCTTTTTTGCATGCAGCCTGGTGGTGGTGGTGGACCAGCCGGGGCATCTTCCCCGGAGGGGCCGGTTGCCATGGTGAGGCTGCTGGGGAGGGCCCTTCCCCTCAAGGGGGGGCAGAATGCCCGTCTGGGTGAGGGGCAGGAATGCAGAGGAGCTGGCAAGGGGTGATGAAGGGGGGCCCAGCGCACGAGAGGCCTGGAACAAGGATCGGAAAGGACTGAGGGGGGGTAGTTTAGGTGGAACCTGGATCCAGAAGCTACAGAGAAATTTGGGGGAAGGAGAAAGGGGTCTTGCTGTCCTTTAGAAGAAGCCCCATTTGAAGGCAGTTCAGCCCCCCCCCCCCGAGTGGACGGAGTCCTGTCGTGAAGGCAGCTTGCTTGGTGGGTAGCCCCCCGACTCCTTGGCCAACTGGGTCTTTGGGGCAGCTGAAAGGAGCAGCCTTGGAGGGGACGGTGCTTGGGAAGGGCATAGGCCCTGAAGCCTGACTCTTGCCTTGGCCATGGAAGGCTTCAGGGTCAGCCCCGAGGCCTGCTGAAGGCAGCTCGAGCCACAGCAGCAGCCAGGACCGAGGGGAAGGGCCCAGGTAACGCAAGAGGCTCTCCTCGATGAAGTTAGCCTTGCCTGAAAGAGGAAGCTCAGGAGATGCCACCTGCAAAGGGAGACCTTCCTCCGTGAAGCCTCTGTCCCCAGGGCTGAAGCACTCAACCTAGAGAAGAAAGGTTGGAGAAGACCTCGGGCTCTCTTGGAGGGCCAGGTGGCCTCTTGCCCTCCGCGGCTCCCTTCGTCCACGCTTGAAACACCCCACAACTTCGTTCCAGCCAGCCTCCCAAGAACCAAAACACCGCAGGAAGATCTGCAAGCTAATCTGGACGAGCGAGGGGGGGCCTTCAGAGGGCACCCCAGGAGCCCTAAACACGGGACGGAAGGCTTCAAGAGGGCGGAGCAGTGATGTTCACCACGCTGGAGGAAATGCTGGGAGTTCAACAGGGGGCCAAGAAAGGGGAGAAACGCAGAGGGGCTGGCGTGGGGCGAGCGGGGCGCTTGAAACGTAGCCCACCCTGGGGTGGGGATTTATTTTTTGCTCCTGTGGGAGGGCCGAGGTGGCTCAGTGGTTAAATGCAGCACTGCAGGCCACTTCAGCTGACTGCAGTTCAGCAGTTCGGCTTTTCAAATCTCACCGGCTCAAGGTTGGCTCTGCCTTCCATCCTTCCGAGGTGGGTGAAATGAGGACCCAGACTGTGGGGGCGATATGCTGACTCTGTAAACCGCTTAGAGAGGGCTGAAAGCCCTATGAAGCGGTATATAAGCTATTGCTATATAAAGGGCATCATTGGACTTCAGCGTCTCCCCCCCTTGATAGGGGCATCCCCTTCTGAGACGGGAGAGGGTTTTTGAACCCACCTCCCCACCTCCTTAGCAATCGCATTCCCCACCCAGGAGCAGAGTCAGCGGAAGGGCCACCACGAAGCAGCCCTCCTCGGGACGTCTCGGCCGGCCTCGCCATGAATGGCAGGGATGCGGAGGCCGCTCTGCGCGCATGGATTGCTCCGTGTGATTTGTGCATCGCAGGGTTTGCAGTGGCTGGCTGCGGCGGCTGGCTGCTTTTTCGGATTCGCCGAGCTCCAGGCAGCCCTGAATCTTGACGAGTGGAATCCGAAGGGGGTCATTTGGGCCCCTTCCCAAAATGCAGACATGCAACAGGAAGACAAGCGAGATCCTTGTGGGGAGCGGGGGGGGGGGATGATCGGGGATTTTGCCCTGCGATGGGGAAGGGAGACATTTCCTTTCTGCAAACGAACTCACGGGGTCTCTCCTGAAACAGGACAGGTGCTGAACAGGGAAAGGTGTGCAGGGGGGGGGATGGTGGATGCATGGGGGGGGGGCTGGGACAGGTACCTCCCGGAATGGAAATGTTGAGGTTGGAAGGTCCCTGATGGGAGGAAGGCGAAAGGTGGACTGGAGTGATGACTGGTAGGGATGAGGGATTGAAGAAGGAGGATTGGAGAAAGCAGGGCTGAATTCTTCATGGGGTGTGTGAAGGGAAGGGAAAGGGAGTTGAAGGGAAAGGAGGAGGATGGAGGGAGCGAGGGGGGAAGGAAAGGGAGAACTGTGGAGGAAAGAAAGAGGAGGAATGGATTTGTTGTGAAACAGCCATGCTAGGCAAACTGTTGCTTAGAATTTCCTTGGTTTGGGGCAGTGTGAAGCATGGTGAGTTTGTGTCCAGCTGGAGTTCTCCTCCCTCTCCTCCCTCTCTGGCAAACGGGCATGGCTACCAGTTTGATGCCCTCTTCCTGAAGGCAAAACATGCCAACAAGCTCTTGGGGGGGGGCGAAGGCAGGCCGAGGGAGGCTCTCTTCCGCAGAGAAACTGGGCCACTGGATTTAATTTCTTCCCCTCTCTGGAAGCAGCTCAGTTTTCAGAGCTCTTGCAGCTGAAGGCGGAGCAACTTTTCAGGAATGGGTAATTAGGCAGATGATGAGATTTTGGCACGCCTCGCCAGCCTCGAGTGTAGCTTCCGCAGGCGGACTTGTGGGCAAGGGGATGCTGGGTTTGGGGGGGGTCAGCCAGCCCAAACTGAGAGGAGGCTGCCATGGAAAGAGGGGGGGGGCTCTCCAGAAGAGGGTGGGGACTGTTTGAGATCTGGGTACCTGAGGAAGTGTGAAAGGAGCTGCCTCTGATTGCAGATATTCTATTCTTGGCTACTTTGGACAGCTCCCTTCTGATTCAGCCCTCCATTATTCTCATCCTGGCCTTCCCCTGTGCCCCCAGGCATCATTACCTTGCTGGCCCCCTCCCCAAGTCCCTTCCCGGGTTTGTGGAGAGGCAGAAGAGAGAGCCTGATTTCTCTCTCATCCTGCCTTCTTCCTCCCCTTCGTCTTCCATCCCTTCTCCATCTGCTCTTGCAAGGAAGGGAGAGCCGTTGACTCTCCACGGAAGCTCCGCAGAAGAACGCAGAGCAGGCTAGGCTCCCCCCCTCCTCCCCTTGGTCACTGAGCAAAGCGTGGCTGCGGCACCTCAGCCCCTTTCCCTTTGGGGGGAGAGGACTTTCCGGATGGGGTGAATGAAGTGATGAGTTGGGGGGGAGAAATGCATCTCGTATCCCAAGTCGCTTCTCGGGCGAATTGGGTCTCACTGACAGTGCAATTAACTCCCGTGTTTCTCTTCCTTGTCAGCATCCTGCAAAAGGGGGTTAGGGGAGGGGGGGGGTTCTCACGCTGGTTTTAATTGGGGTGCCTGAGCCAGAAAGCAAAGCAGAGGGCAGCCTGGTTTTAAGAAAGAGACGGGCGAGAGCGCAGCTTACGAAATCACGAATGGAGAACGGCGGGGCGTCTTTAGGACGATGGCGGTGGCTCCTTCGGGGGGGGGGCCCGAGAGAATCAAAGTGTTTCAGAGTTAGCAAGGGAGGGCAGGGGGGGGCTCAGAAGCGAATCCCCTCCTTTCTGCAAACTGCAGAAGCTTTACAGGTGACTTCCTGGCCACGTGTTTGGAAGAGCCTTGAATGCTGGTCCGCCCTGGTGGAAGGAAAAAACTGGAGAAGAGGAGGGGGGCGGAGGGATGCCTCTTCCCCACCCCCACCTCTCTTGTGTTATGTAAATAAATGTGATCTGAATCTGTCCATCTCTGTCTCTCTCCTAACAAGGAAAGGACCCGCCTGTCATTGATGCTGAAATGCGCTCGGGAAACGGGAAGGGAGAAGGAATAGGAAGGGAGGGAAGGAGGAAGAGAAATCTCCCTCCCTCTTTCTTTCTTCCTCTTCTGCCTTCCATCCATCTCCCCCTTCCCATCCTTTCAGACCCGTGGTACTTTGAAGTTTCTCCGTGGTTTCCCCCCCCCTCCTTTTTTTTTTTTTAAAAAAAAAGAAAGAATTCAGGAAATAGGAACTTCCTTTTCATGGCATTCCTGGCCACTTCTCTGCCCCCCCCCCCCCCCCTCAATCAGGATGGAAGAGAGCTGCATTGCAGAGCCGTCCCTGCCTCCCTCCAATCTCTGGGATCTCTGCCTGGAGCTGCCTCCCTCGCAGGAGCACCAGCCCTTCGGCCTGCTCTCCACGCCCCTTTCCCCATCTCCTGGTTCCAGCTTTGAGGGAATGCCAGGGAAAGCTGGGCAGAAGGTGGGGGGGCTCGGGGTCTCCTCCAAGCTGAAGTCACCTGTCACTTCAATGGATCTTTTTGGATGTAGTTTTTTCTTTGGATGTTAGGCAGTCCCCAGCCACATGCTCAAACAGGGAGTGCCCACCCCCTCTAACTCTTCTGCAGGAAGCCCCCTGTGTCTCTTTCCTTCTCCCCTTCTAGGAATTGGGGGGGGGTTTCCACCAGAGGCAGAGAGAAGGGCCCCTTCCCAGCTCTGCTGCTTTCCCGCAGGCCTGGAAGGAGCTACTTAGAGGAGACTTGGCCGTTTTTTCCAGATGCTCTTCTGGAAAAACTCCATCTGTTGATGGAGTTAGATCAGCCACAAAACTGGTGTGGGTGTGTGTTTGTGTGTTTGTATTCAAAGCCCAAGAAGGGGCCTGTCTCTTCCTCCTGGTCGCCCAGCTGGCTCTCCGTGGGAATGTCAGCTAGCCATTTGGAAACTCCACGAAGGCAGAGTCTCTTTGGAAAGTGGCTAAGAGCGTCCCCTCTCCTTGGTGGCCCCAGAAATTATTTGTGGTTCTTTCTTCCTCTTAAATAAGAGCCAAGGTGGCGCAGTGGTTAAATGCAGCACTGCAGGCTACTGCTAGATCAGCAGGTCAGCGGTTTCAAATCTCACCGGCTCAGGGTTGACTCAGCCTTCCATCCTTCCGAGGTGGGTAAAATGAGGACCCAGATTGTTGGGGGCAATATGCTGACTCTCTGTAAACCGCTTAGAGAGGCCTGAAAGCCCTATGAAGCGGTATATAAGTCTACTGCTATTGCTATAAATTGGGGCTTTGGAGGGGTGATGGGCGAGGAGCACGAAAGAGCTGCTTGGTGGGCATGACTATATAGGCATGTAAGGGGGGAATCAAAAGACAGAAACTCACAACGTCCTGCTGGAGCAGGGCTGGACTAGATGACCTCCAGGTCCCTCCCAGCCCTGCATTATCCTCTGAAGCTGTGTCTAGTGCCACGTTTGTAGTCCTTCCTTCCTCTCCTTTTTCCCCTCACTCCCTTTCTTTATTTTTCTTTCTTTCACCTTTCTTTCTTTCTTTCTTTCTTTCTTTCTTTCTTTCTTTCTTTCTTTCTTTCTTTCTTTCTTTCTTTCTTTCTTTCTTTCTTTCTTTCTTTCTCAGCATCCCCCTCCAGCCCCCATTTTTGCCTAGCTGGGAGCAAAAACGGACCCGATCCCCATCCCCTCATTTCTAGAGAACCTGTAGTATTAAAAAAAATGCTTAAAAAGTTAAAAAGTTCCGAAGCTCAATTGTGCAAAGTGGGATCGTCAGAACGTTGTTTTTTCCCCCCTCCTTTTAAAAGTATTTTTTACCACCCGCTCTCTGAACCAGTAGCATTTTTTACTACCTGTTCGGGCAAAGCGGCCCGAACTGGTAGCATTGCACCTCCAGGGAGCCTCTGGTGGGCAGAGGCCCCCTGGCCTGTTTCATGGGCAGAGATAGGGCTCCCTGGCCCTCGAGGTGGGCATGGGCAGGCTGCAGGTGTGGCCTCTTTTAAGGACCAGCCAGCCTAAAAGTCCCGCAGAGCCCCGGGGGCTCCCATTTCGTCATTCTGGCCGAGGGCGTTTAAGACGGGCGTTTCCAGTGGAATCTGGGCCAACGTAGAAATGACATTGGAAGAAAAGAGACCTTCCCAGCCATTTAGAAAATTAACCGTGATGGCGAAGGGGCTGCCGGAGTTCTGCTGAGGCACCAGAACCGGGGAATGATGGATGACGGGAGGGAGCCAGCTCTTCGGGCCATCCTCCACGGGTGCCTCTTCCAACTCTCCCACTTTGATTGCTAAAGTGCCGTGCCCCGCTGGCCAGGTTCCAGTTGCAAGTTGGCATGCAGCAAGAATCCATTTGCAAGAGTGACTCTACCGGGAAACTTTTGCCGGGGAAACTTGCAATGGCTGGGTGCCTTGATGCAGGCGGAGAAGCTTCGGTTCTTGGCCCCTAGTAGAACCGCCCCTGGCGTTCAAGCTAGGGGTGTTTTCGGACGACTCTTGGTGGCACCGGAGATATTTCCACATGCCCCCCCCCCCCCGAAGGACTCTTGATACTGCTGGGGAGGCACCGCCTTAAGCCTTTTCCTTCTGACCAAATTCTCCATGCTTTGCCCCTCCCTCCTGGGAACGCAGACCACAAACCAGTGCAACATCCGTGAGGTTTGGGTGCCCGGGAAGGAGATTGCGGCTGTAGGAGACCCAAGAAGTAGAGAGAACTAGATACGCCTTTCCTGGAACCGCCAACTTCTCCTCCTCTTCCTTCTCCACCTTCTTCCTCCTCATCTTCCTCCCCCTCCCATTTCAGACTTGCAAATCTTTTGTTTTTCAGGCCCTCCTGACTTAAACCATGACGGACGCGGCCGTCAGCAGCAGTCCCGGCCAGTGGGGGTACCAGAGTGATCGGCAGATGGCACTTCCGAGCAGGTGAGCCTCTTCCGTCCGTAGAGTTCCCTTGGACGCCCATGCCCTCTTAATCCTTGGTTTGGGCAACCCTGGTTTCTGGAATTAGCCTTCATCGGGGGCCTTCGCACGATGTGCTCACCACAGTTGTGCACCGCGCACCAACACCAAGGGGGTTGTGAGGCCACGGGGGATCTCATGGGGGCTGTGGCTCTTCCCAGGGGCAGAGCAGCTTCCGGCCCCTAGAAGGAGGCCCACCAGAGAATTTGGGGGGGGGGGGGGGTGTCTCCTATGCTTATATAGAGCCGAGGTGGCACAGTGGTTAAATGCAGCACTGCAGGCTACTTCAGCTGACTGCAGTTCAGCTGTTCAAATCTCACCGGCTCAGGGTTGACTCAGCCTTCCATCCTTCTGAGGTGGGTAAATGAGGACCCGGATTGTTGTTGGGGGTGATATGCTGACTCTGTAAACCGCTTAGAGAGGGCTGAAAGCCCAATGAAGCGGTATATAAGTCTAACTGCTATTGCTATTGCTGGATGTTTCCAAGGAAGGAGGAGGATAGACTAGAATAGCAGAGTTGGAAGGGACCTTTGAGGTCTTCTAGCCCAACCCCCTGCCTAGGCAGGAAACTCTACACCACGTTATCCAGCATCTTCTTAAAGACTTCCAGTGTTGGAGCATTCACAACTTCTGGAGGCAAATTCTGTTCCACTGATTAATTGTTCTCACTGTCAGGAAATTTCTCCTGAGTTCTAAGTTGCTTCTCTCCTTGATTAGTTTCCACCCATTGCTTCTTCTTCTACCCTCAGGTGCCTTGGAGAATAGCTTGTCTCCCTCTTCTTTGGGGCAGCCCCTGAGATATTGGAAGATGCTATCATGTCTCCCCTGGTTCTTCTTTTCATTAAACTAGACATATTCCCAGTTCCTGCAACCGTTCTTCATGTGTTTTAGCCTCCAGTCCCCTAATCCTCTTTGTTGCTCTTCTCTGCACTCTTTCCAGAGTCTCCACATCTTTTTCTACATCGTGGCAACCAAAACTGGATGCCAATATTCCAAGTGTGGCCTTATTACCAAGGCCTTATAAAGTGGTATCAACCCTTCACGGGATCTTGATTCCATCCTCTCTCAGGGGTGGGCGACTACGGCAACTTTACGACTTCGGGACTCAGGAATTCTGGGAGTTGAAGTCCACAGGTCCTAAAGTTGCCCTCATGCTCCCCCCCACCCCTGCTTTAGATGCTCTAGCTATGCTCAAACAGAAGGCTGGACCCGATGACCTCAAGGAGCTCTTCCACCCCAGGATTGTCAGCCAGGGAATTCAGGCGCTCTTTCCATTCCCCCACCCACCCACCCCCGTGGCG